>NC_054877.1:2997592-3220377 GCF_018320785.1 Cheilinus undulatus | reverse complement strand
TTCTAGCTTTGGAGGCCAGGGTTAGAAAAATAGAAAATGTTAGATTAACAACATGTTTATGTCCCTTACATGTTGTTAATCTAATATTAAAATGACTGAAACCAACGGCTCATCCTTACTTTAAATACATATCAGCTCCAAATATCAGTTATCGCTCTCATTCACCAATAATCTGTAACCTTATTGGCCCAGAGAGAACAATATCTGTCCACCTCCTTTCCGTCTCCAGCCTGAAGTACTTCACAAAGAACAGACAGACACAAAATAACAGTCAAATTAGAATAAAAGCAGTCAGATATTTACAAGTGAGCTGATAAAAGAAATACAATTAATACAGCAAATAAACACTAAAATCCAATGATCAATAATATGAATAAAATCAGTGAAAGGTAAAAATAAAAGCAGAGATTAAACACTGGAGGAAACAAAA
Organism: Cheilinus undulatus; assembly: GCF_018320785.1. Lineage (NCBI taxonomy): Eukaryota > Metazoa > Chordata > Actinopteri > Labriformes > Labridae > Cheilinus > Cheilinus undulatus. The sequence goes on along the minus strand of NC_054877.1, from coordinate 3,219,947 downwards.
AAATTAAACATGTGTAGTGATATATAGTGATAACAAATAAATAATATCTTAAAACCTTGTGTAGTATTAATAATAGGGGCACCACCGCTTATGTGAAATTTCAAATTGATTAGGATCAATTTGAATAATGTAATAATACATTAATTAAAAGTTTAATTAATTAATTTTTAAAATTAATTATTAATCTCATATCTCAAGTTATGAGTCCCTTTGACAGTGACTTCCCTTCCTGACTTAATGATTTCTGGACAACGACTGAAGTTCTGTAGATTTATTAATAGATCCCAGAATTACGATGTATATATCACACAGCTAATATGAATATAATGCGAGTAAATAAACAGGAATTGAATAAATGTGATAATAAAGGAATGGTGTTGATCTAGTTTGATGGAGAGTGGATGATTTGAACATATAGAAAAAGACAATGACTTAAACGGTATAGAATTTGATCTGTAAATTTGGAAAAATAGATCTGAATTAATGAACTGTTTTAATAAAATGATGGAGACGCCGTCAAACTGGATGACTTGGATCAGAATACTGCTGCTTGCCAAAGAAGAAGGATGAGGATGAGTAGATGAACTGGAGAGGTGCTGAAAGCCTGGAGCTACCGTAGGTACCAGCTAGATCGGACCTTTGACCAGCTGAGCTGGTGGGTTCTGCAAAGGTGGGTCCCTCAGATGCCAGAAGGCAGTCTGATGAACATGGCAAGATGTGTCCTTTCCAAGGATTCTGATGGACCCGTTACAAAAAAACTGTTCTTAATTCGTCCAGTTACTTTCAAAAATAACATCTCAGGCATGCCGACATCACTTTGAGTTATTGAAGGATCACAGTGATGAAGTCTGGACGTGTAAGAAAAATAATATACATATATTAAAAAAACCTCTGCTGCAACAAATAACGAAAAACCTATAAAATATTATATCATTTGTGCAGGATCAAAAATGAAGTTAACTAAGACTTCAAAGTTCAAAAAGGTTTGAACCTAGCGCAGACTTATAAGAAAACAAAGAGAAGAAACACGTTTCACAGAGAAGTCTTAAGAAAAGTTATTTAGTTAACTGAAAGATAAAGAAAAAGCAAAGAACTTGAAGAGAACTGAAAAGAGCACAGAGAAGAAGACTAAAGACTTGGGTTGGTGACTGATACTGGACATTAGATGGCCCTGTTAGTCCATGGAAGACATCTTGATTAAAAATGATTATTCATTTCTTAGCCCTCTTAAATAATACAAAAATATGAAACATATATTTGCGCTACATTTTGCTATCTAAGACACTGAAAGTTTCTTGGTGATCAACATTATGTTTATAGCATTTCTTGAGATATGGAGTCATTCTTATCTTTTCGTCTCAGTTCTGCAGAGAAAGCACAAGTAATTTATGACCCAATGACCCATCTGGTTTTGTTGTTTGTCCAGAGGTAGGAAGCTTTGGTTTACAATCCTTCAGTTCAAAGGTATACGTTTTTACAGCTTTGGTATGACACAGTCAGTTCGATGGCTCTTATTCCGAAACATCCAATCAGATATCTCCAAGTTTTAAAATTGTGATGTCTCCTGAGACCAGTTTTCCATCCAAAGTGTCAAGTCTGGCTCCTCAAGTCTGGGAAGCCTTTAGGTGGGAAAAGTTGGTAAACAAGGATGGGTAGTTGGTAGACACGGGGAAGCCCCCCCCCCCCCCCGCCCTTAGAAATCCTGCAGGCCTGAAGGTATTTCACTACAACACCATTCTTTTTGGTAATGAGCTATTTGTTAAAGATCAGGGATCAGAAAATGTTTGTCTTGGTAGTGGGAGATTGTCATGTACCAAAGCTAGCCTCTACCAAAGTTGCGCTAACCCTCGTTCATGTATTTCCACAAGGGGGCGCTGTGACAGAAAGTTCAACATCTGTATCCAAATGGAGACGTTCATCTTCAGTCATTTAGTCCTAAAGCAGTTTACGCTGAGAATCTGTGTTAGAATAGAAACATGGGGGAGGTCCACAGTGGAGCTGATCTCAGAGCAGTCTCATCTCCACTGGTTGGGATTGGTCTGTCAGTCTCCCAGTAACACGGCCCAGTTACAGACTCACCACAGACAGCTGCTGCTGCTTCCCCCTCTCTGACAAGCAGGACAATCAGGATCCTCTCTTTAATCATGAAAACTCCACCAGCTGAGGATATAAAAGAAAGAGAGAGAGAGAGAATTTCCACACTGTGAGTGACTTCATGAATTATTATCAGTGATCCAGAACATCCAGTCAGAAGAGCTGCAGGGACTCCAGTCCTGCTCAGATCACAGTAATCCTGTAAAGTAGCATGCTCTCTCTCAGCTCTCGTTAAAGCTTAAAGGCAAACAGAGTCCTTGAAGGCCTCATGATGTCAGAGAGCGTTTAGTGATGTATTTACTGTTTGAAATAGAACAGCAGTAGTTTGTGATTTCCTCTGCCTTTGGAGAGGCTTCAGAAATAAAAGCACTCATTTAACAAACTTAAGGAGCCTGTGTCCACAGCTGCTGTTATTCACACTGTCAGGATTCATTTTTAATACCAAACCAACAGAGTTCAGTGTTTTCAGCGTTCTCACATTAAAACACTTTCACCTCTAGAACAGCACTGAGCTCATCAAGGTCACGTCTCAATCACTGGCCAATCAGAATCAAGAAGGGGAGGGACTTATGACACCAGCTTTGACCATGGTGGAGGAGAAAGACATGGGACTGGTCTTTGATGGTAAAGGTCTGAGGTCTACAGCTGCTGTGAAAATACAGGATTCCTTTACATTGTTAAACTGCCGTTTCATTTTCTATGTATTTCCCTGAATTTCTGAGCAGTAGGACATAGAAGGAGTTACAAGTGAACACTTTAATAATTCATATCTGTGCTAAAGCCTCTCCTTGTATACACATTTGCACCAATCAATCATTAATTCTTTTCAATGATCTTATCCTCCTCACAGATATCATGTGAAAGTCATGACCTCTTTCATTTTCAACACTGTTCTAATTCAGCTCTAAATGTTGTTCTTTGATTTCATTCAGCTCATATTTACAATAGTTCAAACCTTTATAACAGCAGCAGAGCAGGACTGTTTTGGTGTCAGGCTCCAGCCTCTTCTATTCTAGCAGATTTATTGACATGCAGAATTTGAGCAGTAATGAGATAACTTCTATAGCCCTGGTGGAGCCTATAGATGTATGCTGGGGTGGAGAAAGGGTTAAAGCAAGGCCCCAGTACAGTATCAGAGCTGGAAATTACAGGGCAGAGGGAGAGACCATTTAAGAATCAGATGGTAAAGTTTATGAAATCCTCTGCAGTCTGCAAACAAACTGACTGCTGTCTCATCTGGATGAGTCCTGTCAGCTGTATGCATGCATGCTGCATGCATACAGAGATCTGCATAGTGACCGCTACTTCCTGTAGTCTCTTTACTCTCTGTGGAAAACTTTTGATTATTACACTGCACCACTAGCATGTTGGTATAATACCATAGATGCACTCAGAAAAGACACATACCAGGGTATATGCAGGAATCTTGACGTTAATTTTAATACCTTTTTAAGACTTTTCAAGACCTTCTCAATATTTTTTAATGCCTCACCCCCACTTCAAGCTGTAACCATTTACATCAGTGATATTTTTAACTTAACAGTTTTAGTTTGTAATAAAGACTATAGACCACTATGATACAACAAAATTCAAAGAGGCTGGGATAGTAAATGTTTGTGCTTCTGAATTTCCACCTGCCCGCCCACCCACTCTGGTGCTCTCAGAGACAATTTACAAACGTACCCACAATAGCCTAGCTTTTAATGTACCTGTTCATCTTTGTTTTTTTTAAAGAAAATGAATAAATTCACACACTTTTACGATGTTTTTGGGACTCAAACTCTTGGACAGCTATTTCAGAAAAAATACTTTCAAAATTTAAGACTTTATAAAGTCATGATAAGACTTTTTAATACTTTTTAAGGGTCTTAATTTTCCCAAAATTGATTTATCACCTTTTAATACTTTTCAAGACCCCACGGATACCCTGCATAAACAGGACTGCTGTCCTCAGAAAACGTGTTCTTCAAGTAAAAAAATAGAGAAAAATCGATAAGAGGTGGGGGAAATATGAAATCTTACAGCAACAAAATCTTGTTTGTTCACAGTGGATCTTTCTGTATATAAAACTATCTCTGAAAAAAAAAAAGTTCATCCTGCAGACACATTATTTCTGCAGACACATGTTCATCCTGCAGACACATGTTCATCCTGCAGACACACGTTCATCCTGCAGACATGATCATTCTGCAGACCCATGTTCATCCTGCAGACACATGTCCATCCTGCAGACACATGTTCATCCTGTAGACATATGATCATCTTGCAGACACACGTTCATCCTGCAGACACGATCATTCTGCAGACACATGTTCATTCTGCAGACACATGTTCATTCTGCAGACACATGTTCATTCTGCAGACACATGTTCATCCTGCAGACACATTTTCACTCTGCAGACACATGTTCATCCTGCAGACACATTTTCATTCTGCAGACCCATGTTCATCCTGCAGACACATGTTCATCCTGCAGACACATTTTCATTCTGCAGACACATGTTCATCCTGCAGACACATGTTCATCCTGTAGACACATGTTCATCCTGCAGACACATGTTCATTCTGCAGACACATGTTCATCCTGCAGACACATGTTCATCCTGTAGACACATGTTCATCCTGTAGACATATGATCATCTTGCAGACACATGTTCATCCTGTAGACACATGTTCATCCTGTAGACATAGGATCATCCTGCAGACACATGTTCATCCTAAAGACAAGACTGGTTCCTTAACCCTTTCTCAGGTAAGTGACAATATATGGTACCTTCAGCAGACTTCAAACATGGTCACTATACAGCCCAGTGAAGTTGTCAAATTACTTTAGTTCTCTCAGCCATTCAGCAGAACACTATGTCACAGACAGTGGCATCATACCTTCAGACCAATTAGCAGTCCCCCAGAGCTTCTGGAACCAACCTCTTTCCCCAGACAGTGCGAATTAGGGATTTCAACTTCAGTGTGAAAAATGAAGTGACCATATTTGATCCTACACTAGGGTTCAGGTAAATGACAAAATGTCTATTTTTAGACATATGCCTGATGCAGGAAGTAAATAACAGTTTGTTTTACAAATCCAGCATGATAACGTAGGACAATAACACTCAAGAGTGAAAGAGATGTCACCACAAGATTGTATAACATTAAACAGTGATGTAGTGAGACATTTATCCCCATTTTTAGCTATCAATAGTGAAATATGTATGATTTTGGTATGGCTGTGGTGTGAATAAAATATGGTTTCTGTAAAATGCTTTGAGTGTCATGAAATGTTCTAATAAAAGTCATTATTATTATTATTAACAGCAAACCAGCAGCTAGGAAAACCACCTGGAAGAAGGCTGACCTGGACAACATGCAACTGTCAAAATATCAGCACCCTCTCCCTGTATTTGTAGACCGTTTCATTCGTAGACAGTTTTTATACATATTTGCTAATTACATTATCAAAATTTTTAAATAAATATTTATGTATGTTGTTTCATGTATATTTGCTATTCATTCTAAGTGTGTGTGTATATATATATATATATATATATATATATATATATATATATATATATATATATATTTGTTGTGTTGTGTGTTCTATTGTCAAATATGCAGTGCTTAACAAAATTATTAGACCTCCTGTCATATTTGTCTCAGAGACCATCCAGCATCATAAAGTGCTTTAATGTGGACTCTTTCATTTTCAGTGAGCTTTCAATAATTAACATTTTGAACAGGAATGAGGAATTTCAAACTGAATTCACCTTTTTATACCCAAATTTGAGCTGGCTCACTGGGCTTCTTGGAGAAGTCAGAAATGAATCAAGCATAACATTCAATGACCAAAACAAATTTTTCTGTTCAGGAATGTAAGTAAATAACTGTAATTTTACATATTAATCATGGAATACTGATGTGCTTTACCATTTTTTCAGTTTTTTTGTAAATCAGTACATTTGAAAATTCAAGGATAACAATAATAATTATATTTTAGCATTAAAAATATCATTTGGGTTAAAGAGCTCCTACATATTGGTGTATTAACTATTGCATAAACATAAAAAATGGTTTTGGTAATTACCAATGCTGTTAATTTAGGGCAGCTGTGACATAAACCTTACTTTGGGTGGTGGTCTAATACATTTTTTAAGCATTGTATATTTGTTATTTATGTTATAGTTTTATACAATGTAAATATGTGTGTGTGTGTGTGTGTGTGTGAGAGAGAGACAGAGAGAGAGAGAGAGATTTATATGTTTAATGAAACAAGTTAAAATGAAATGTTCCTTCAAATCTTTAAGTGTTTTTCTAATATTTTTTATCCAAACATCTTTAAAGAGGGGGTATTATACTTTTCTGATTTTTAAAACATAAATATAAAGTCACAATGTTGGGTGTCCATACTCCATGTATGCAAATTTTCAAACCACAAGATAAACGTATGTGGCAGAAATCTTGGAATTAGAGTTTAAACTGATGAAAACGGTTCGTTGGCAGTCTCTCTGAGATCTTCCCAAGACGACGTTTCGATGGAGCAAACAGGGAGCGAACTGATGAGGTCATCACAATAAGATCTCCTGACTGGTTCATCCGTTGCTGCCGGCAAAGTGGAACAGACCTCCCCCACAAGAACTGTTAGCCATTTAGCCATTTAGTAACACAGTAATTAAACACTTACCAAACAGATACGTCCTGCTCTATCCTTTGCTGCTGCGGGTTTTCTTCCCTCTCTCTCCTAGCTATCAGGATCAGACTCTGGGTCTAACACGTACAGACGTATATCAAAATTTGCCATATTTCACTCAGTCGCACCGGTTCATTCAAACTTCACCAATACTAGCATAGCAAATTAACTACATTGGAGGGGGTAGGCTCAAAACATTGAGTCCTGCCACCGGCCAACCTCCGGAAAATTGGCCAATCAGAGGAAAGCAGGTCGGGGGGGTGTTAAAGAGACAGTAGCGAAAACGAAGCGTTTCAGATTGAGGTTAAAATAAGGGTTTTTCAGGACGCGGGATCTCCCTCACTCTCAGGACCTGGATTCCCCCCTCCCCTTCCTCAAATCTGTTCCAGCTCAATAAATCTGTTAAACTGTTGCTCCTGCTTCCGGTCTGCTCTTGGGTTCAGAATAAAACAAACACCAATCACTACATTTTAACAGGAAAAGTCCCTGTTATAAATGAATTGTACAGATATTGGTAAATGCTTTAAGAACACTATAAATTATTTCTCTAATGAGTGAAACATCAAGATCAGTAGAATAAGTAGATTTTTCTTCTTAAACTTTCTGATGACTTCTGAAATGTCAGTCTCCTAAACTCCTCTGAAAACAAGTTATTGAAGGAAAAATTCACATTTTTATCTTCTACACAGTGAAGAGTCATCTCTTTGCTAAATTTGGGCCTAAGTTAACAAAAAATAAATTCAAAAATTTAACTCCTTAAATCTTAATATCTCCAATACCTGAATGTTCATTGTTTACAGTGTCTGTCAGAAAATAAGGGCTCCCAGTGCATGAGTGGGTTCTCTCAGGGCACTCCAGCTTCCTCCCACAGTCCACAGACATGCTCTTGAGGTGAACTAACTATAAATTGCCCACAGATGTGGGTGTGAGCATGCCTGGATGTTTGTGTCTATAGTCGTGTTTCCATCAGGGGGTCCGGTTTGATTCAGTTCAGTTTGGTATGGTTTGGTACGCTAAACCCCAAAACACTTTGCATTTCCACAGACACCTGTGTGCTCACTTGGGTGGGCGGGGCTGTAAAAGCATGCATGTGAAGTCACAGACAGCGTAAGTCAGCTGTTTCAGTTGAAGAGTTATAGAAAGGATGAGTGACAGAAATCAGTAGGGAATAAGCAGTAAACAGCTTTATTTCAGCTGAAAATGCTTTTAAAAAAATAAGTACATCTTAATGACATTAACCGTTGTCAGCAAAGATTCTCAGCTGATGGAATACACGTACAGAGACGGTTTGAGTCATAACGCTACGTTTATATGTGAATACATCTAGTCTAGAACAGTTTATACAACAAAATATGAAAGTTTAGAGTGGTACTGTGAGAATTCGCTGCATTAAAAATAAAGTAAAAGTTCAGCTGGTGTTAAAATCAAGCTGGATTAAGTTAGAAATACGGGGTGCGCCGATCTCGTTTTAAAATAGTCTGCAGCCTGAAGTGTTATGAGCCCGTTCAACAACCACAGAGTGATGTTTTAACAGGTTACCTAAAGTAAGAAGTAGATTAATAACTAGTTACAGATGAGAATAAACTGTTCAAAGGCTTCGTATTCACAAAACTTCTGCATTAATTTAGTTTCTCATCCATCGTGGATGGATCAGGCTGATGTGAGCCTTTGGGTTCTGCTTTGTGTTCTTAAAATCATCCAGATACGCATCAGGAAACTTGATTTGTGGCCAGAAACCAATATCCATAGACTAGGAAACAGTTTGGATCCCCGTCAAGTCCAAATATTTCCAATTTAGGCAGATATTGGCCCATTTTTGTCCCGTTTTCGCCCGCTTCTCACAGCGCAGACTTCTGTGTTTGAAGCCCGGAGGCGAGCAGCTGAGTTGCACGCTGACGTGAAGTCAGTGCAGCCCCTTTTGTTGAGTATGTAGCTCCACCTTCTTGGTACGTTTAGGTAAGATTTGCACCCCTGCAGAAGGGTGCCGAAAAGTGGGACGGTACAGGTCATTTTTTTGGGACCCTTTCTGTATGGAAACGCCAAAAAAAGCGTGCCGTATTGCACCGAACTGAGCTGGACCGCTCAGCGGAAACAACCTATATATGTCAGCCCTGTGATTGGTGACCAGTCCAGGGTACCCCGCCTCTCCCCTAATGACAGCTGGGATAGGCTCTGGCCCCTGTGGCCCTGAATGTGATAAGTGGTGTAGATGAGGGAAATGGATGTTGGAAATGACTGATTTTGATGGTTTCTGTTCCCCTCATTACAAACGCTCCTCAGCTCATCCTGCATCCTCCTCCTCCACCACCACCATAGTCTACTCTCCATCAGGTGTGTCTGATCCTGATCTGAGCCTCACTACACCTTTGAGTACATGAAGACAACACCATGGAGTCTAGTCATAAAGACATTACAAATTTCCTTCATTTCTAAACCTGAAAATAAACCTCATAATGAAGTCTCCCCTGATTGAACTGTTGGTGTAACACTGTAGAGACCAGCATGGACTAAATCAAACCCCCTACTTACCCCAGAGTCTCCAGTCTGTAGTCTGGATCCTTTTGAAGATCAGACAGCGGCTTTACATCTGAATCCTGCAGCTTGTTTCCACTCAGGTCCAGCTCTCTCAGATGTAAGGGGTTGGCCTGCAAAGCTGAGGCCAGAGAAGAACAGCTGATCTTTGACAAACCACAGCGCTCCAACCTGAATAAAAACATTAAATGAACAAGAGTTTAAAATAACATTAGTGTTTTAAATTATTAAATGTAAAATAATCTGATCAGAGGCAATGAAGGTTCAGAGTTTAGATGGTGGAAACTCCAAACACCTGAACACAACATGATGCAGGTGAAAAACAAAAACACACGACTAGAAAAAAATCTCCAGTAAATACCCCCAACAAGCTACTTCATTTGTAAATTCTTCAAACAGGCAAACTCATGATGTTTAGACAGAAATAAAAACTCTCAGACAGATTTTAGATTTAACTGTAGATCTCAAAGTTTCCTCTAGGGCCAGAAATGTCAGGATGAACTGAGGAGAAACATGAACAAAGAACTCATCTGTAATATTTATTATAGGAGGAGAAAAGAGATTTAAACAGAGTCTCAAATTAAAACTTTCCATCATTTTAATCATCAAACAGCTTCATAAAGTCTCAGAAAAATTCATCTCTACATGAATACATCATTATTCTATGGTTAAAGTCTACTATTGAACAATTCATGACTGATCTGAAAAAGACACCATGACAGAGAAAAAGATCATCAGCTCTTTGAGCGGTTAGAGGGAAATAGACTGTGTTGATTTTGTTCTTATTCTGAGGTTTGAAATGTGTCACTAAAAACTGTTCAACCAATCAACAGATAAAACCACAGAAGAAGAAAATAGACCCTATCCTATCATTGACCCTATCAAGGTCAGTTTAATATCAGTCTGATGTTTACGCTTTAGTTTCATCTCATATTCATCTGAGCAGAGAAATTAACCATGCTGTCTTACCATAGAGACTCCAGTCGACAGTTTGGACTCTTCAGTCCAGCAGAAAGAAGCTCCACTCCTGAATCCTGCAGCTTGTTGTCACTCAGGCCCAGTTCTCTCAGATGCGAGGGGTTGGAGTTTAAAGCTGAGGCCAGAGAAGAACAGCTGATCTCTGACAAACCACAGTGCCCCAACCTGAATAAAAAGATTAAATGAACACGTTTTAAAATACCATTAGTGTTTTAAATTATCAAATGCAAAATAATCTCATCAGAGCTGATGAAGGTTTAGAGTTTAGACTGGGGGTGTCAAACTTACGACCTGCGGGCCACTTTGGGGCCACCAGCAGGTGCCATCTGGCCCAAAAGACATTTAGGGAAAAAGATGGACATTAAAAAATATATGCATTTTCAATATTTACAAACTGAGGTGTTTGAAATCCAAATTTTCATTTATTTGTCATGATCTTTCTATAATATAGCAAAAAAAGATCATAATACGATGCCATAAATTTGTTAACTATGATACATTAAACCCTCTTTAGAGCAGGGAAGAACACCTCAAAAAAGGCACACAGCAGAGGAACAGTGGCACAGCTGATTCATCACCTCAGCCCTGCAAACATGCTAAAAAAGAAAGGCTGATACAGACTGCATTATTTTTAAGACTTAAGGAGAAGGATTTATTCTATGATTTATTTACTTATTTATTTATTTTCTTATTCATTTATTAACTCATTGAGTGCCATTGACGTATATATACGTCAAAGTGTTTTATCGGCAGCTGGCACAAGGGGGCGCTCTCACACTCCCCGTGAGTAATTTTGGGGCTTCTGGGATAAGTTGTCGGAACACTACAGCCGGAAGTGACGGTAGATCAAACATCAGAGGTGGAGACCTTAGGGTCAAAGAGCAGAGCGATCATTAAGGAGGTAATCTAAGCTAAAAGTTCTAACTTAGATGCTGGATGAAACTTTAAACTTTTGCCTGAGAAATCGCTTACTCACTGAAACTGACACTGAACTTGACTACAGCAAATCCAGGGATCAGCGCTTGTCTTGATCTGCCTCGGCCGGCAAAGAGGCTAAAGAATGCCGCAAGCCCCCCCCCCCGCGTCGGAGAAATAAGGCAGGAGAGGACGTGGGCGTATAGGGGGGTCCCGTGGAGGCCGTCCAGTTCCAAAGTGTGAATGGCATGACAGTAACTGGAAGCATTGTTATTTATTTTACAATAAAATAACATTTGTAATACAATTTTCAGATGTCTTTTATGTCACTGAAGGCAAAATTATAACATTCAAATCACTGTTATGCTTGGCAGACTCTCTTTCACAAAAATGCATTTTTCTCAGTTTTCTAGAACAAAAGTGGTCTTTTTGGTGAAACTAGCCTCTATTCAACTTCAGATAAATCAAGAACGGAACAAGCTACAAACAAACGTTATTTCCATGATGAAATAGAGTTTCTTCTTTTTGGTGTTTTCAGAATCATAGTACAAAATATTCTGTGGGTCTTGAAAGATGACTCAAAATGGCCAAAAACGCTGGCAAAAGCCACTTTCCATTTTATAACAGGGCTGGCACTTAATGAGTGAAGATGAAGAATGTAACCATTGTGCACAGCTGCACCTCGCTCTCTCATAGGGTTCAGTCTTGTCTGCACCTCAGTTTTGCTGTTTCCTTCCTCAGGCCTTAATGAATGTCAGAAGTTTTTGCCTTGTTAAACCAAACATCTATCCCTATAGGGGATTGAAGCAGCTCTCAGGACAGCAAGTACTTTTCTCTACGTAACTGTCCATCAGCCACAAATGCAGACATCATATCTCGCCTCTGGCGAGTGACTCAGTTCAATTTCCAGCCTGATTTAATCCCTCATTATAAAAAATGTGATGCCAAAGTAACATCACCTAAATTTACTTAAATACAGTTCAATTTCATTTCAACAAGAAGTGAAATTATGGCCTTGGTTACTTACATTAAAGTGGGACATGGTTTATAACTCTTCTAGCGTATTTAACTCCAGGTCTTGTCAAAAAAACTTCTCTCATAATGATAAAACAGATTCTTTATAACTGAACATTTAAACCTATTCTGGACACAGGCTGTCCTATGACATGAGAGATTTGCATGTTTAGTCTTGGTGCAGCGCCAAAAGGCATCAAAATTACGCACAGAGATTGCACCGTTCATGACACGGGCATGGATGTCAGGGGATTCAGAGAGAACAGACATGCAGTAGAACAAATGTTGGGGCACAGACATGTGCTTAAAAGTCAAGTTTTCATTCAGTAGGTGAGGGTTTGTAGCTCTATGAGCAGTATAATAGTGCAGCAGTCTGGAATAAATCTCAGAAACCCCACCCTGTCTCTCCCTCTGCCCTTTCTCTCTCTCATTCTCCTCTCTGGACTCTGTCAACTGATCCCAGACCAGATGAAATAAGGATCAGACAGGGGCAAAGCTAGGTGCTGCCAACATTACAGGCTTAGCCCAAGACTAGGGGAGTCTGGGGACATTCTCCTGGTGAGATTTTTCCTGCTTTACAGATGCTTTTTACGTTGATTTACCCATTTGTATTCATGGAATGCACATATTTTATTTGGGAGAACTTAATGTGCCTATCAAAAACAATGTTTTTGATTTTTAAGTGTTGAGAATATACCTAACCTGACACGCCAGATGGATGTGTTTCACACTTTCCCAGATGGATGTGTTTCACACATCCATCTGGGAAAGCTTCAACAGGAAATGTTTGAGAAAAGGCAGAGGCTTTGAAAAAACTTGAAGTGTGATTGGGTGAATGTTCTGTCTGTCACATCTCTACGGGCCAATCAGAGCAACAAAACATGTGACGTAGCTGCTGAGCGTAGCTGCTCAGTAGCTGCGTGCGCAGCTACTGAGGAATAACGCAAAACATGGCAACTATAGACATGTCAGTACTCGACTTTTGTCGTTTTTGAAAAGAAAACAACTCACTGCTGTTCTTTGATCTTCTTTTAATGAAGAAATGTCATCAAGTTCTGATATAACTGGTGCTTTAGCAGCATCCACGCTAAGCTCTTCCTCCATAATTGCACCAGCTCTCGCCGCTGCTTGCATACGTCACGACTCTGCTGCGCCTGAAAGTACTGCCCCTCATAGCTGATTGGCCCTGTCACTTTCTAACCGGGCCCAAACGGTTCAGATGGGAGCTTTGCAAGATGGATTCGCCAGTGAAAAACAAGGAAACGGGCGTATCCATCTGCTTTGCAAGGTTAGCTTAGACCATAATTAAACACAGGAATAAATGGTATTTTATATATAGCAGTATCTGAAACTCTCTGTATCTTTGTAGTTTTTTGTTTGTTTTTAACTTCTAAATGATTCTGAGATTTTTTATGAAACTCTCCCAAGTAGCAGTTTGTGACATTAGGACAGAGAAAAACAGGCTGTAAATGTTCTGGATGCCTGCTGCATTGTTCAGGGACAGGTGAAAGAATTCTGCTGTCGACCAGAAAATCCTGAAGGCCAACGTCCAGCCATCAGTTTATGACCTTTAGCTCAAGAGCTCTTGGGTTATGCAGCAGGACAACGACCCCAAACATACCAGCAAATCCACCTCTGACTGGGTCAATAAAAACAAAATTAAGGTTTTTGAGTGGCCAAGTGAAAGTCTGGACTTAAATCCAATTAAGATGCTGTGGTGTGACCTTAAACGGGTGGTTCATGCTGGAAAACCCTCCAATATGGTTGAGTTAAAACAATTCTGCGAAGAAGAGTGGGACAACATTCCTCCACAGGGATGAGAAAGACTCTAACGCTTGATTTCAGTTATTGCTGCCAAGGGCGGCACAACCAGTTATCAGGTTCAGAGGACAATTACTTTTACACACAGGGCCAGATAGGTTTGGATTTTTTTTCCCTCTTTAAAAAAATTTAATAATAATTCAGACACTGCATTTTGTATTTACTTGTGTTGTCTCTGTGAAATATTAAAATTGGGTTGATGATCCAAAACATTTAAGTGTGATAAATATGCCAAACCTCAGTAATCAGAGAGGGGGCAAATACTTTTCACAGCACTGTATATATGGCTATATATTGTTGTGTTTGCAGCCTTGAAGCAAGCTAGGCTAACTTCATGTGGAGGTGTGTGGGTAGAAAATACTTCACACGACAAGGAATCTTCTGTCTCTGGAACTTTACTTGACCTCAGCGGGTAGGAACAATTTATGCAGCCGTGTACAGCAGTGATGTTTTTCTGGGTTGTGTGCTCTTACTCAGGCACGAAGCAGCTAACTACACTGTCCATGCGATGAGCCAAGAGCACCATTTACGTCAAACTAAAACGTCTAGCACAGTATTGTATCTCTCTGCATGCTCACATGACAACTGTCTAATAGTGGTGGGCAGTGCTGCAAAATTTTATTTCGGTCTGATACAAAGTAATTACAGGACCAGTATCACAAAAACGGATACTCGATACCAATACTTTTCACTTATAAAAGCAGCAGTATACATAATTATTAAAATGATATGAATAAGGCCAATAAAAACTCAAAAAACATAATCTATCATTTATTTATCAGTCTTAATAAATAGAACTAATTATTTTCCAAGTTAGCTTTAACTATTAACTAAGTATTCAGGATAAAACATACTTCAAAGCAGGATTTTAACTTATAATATATATTTTCAGTAATATGGGACTTGTTTTTATCTATTTTGTAATCCCCATTGTATCTAATGTAGACTGTTTAAATTAGTTAATTAATCCGTGGACTATTCAATGTGTGGTTTGAGAAAATGCTGCAGTCAAATCACACTGACCCTTCTTAAAGTCAAGCAGCAGAAGTTGCAAGAGCAGTCAACAAATGGTTTATCCCTCTCTGGATCACTACACTCACTGCAAAGAGAGTAGATGAATCAAAACAGTTCCCACTGCTTCCACCTCATTTGCTCACCACTGAACCCTCACTTTAAACACCAATGTTTGCTCATTTATCATGTGGATGTCAACCATGGAAACATAACAGAGAGATGGGTGAATGATGATTCAGATCAGCGCCTGTTCCTTTATTCTCTCCCTCTCTCTCTCTGAAACCTCACTTTAACACCGTAGTTTCCATGATATCAGTCATGGAAATCTAACAGATAAAGGCATGTGTTTGTAGCCTACTCACAGGTCATAACAGAGACAGAATTATACAGTAGTTCTCCATCTCTCCAGCTTGTCTCTGCGCTGTGACGCATGAGCGTGTGCTGTATAAAGCTCTGTGTCAGGATGGATCCAGCAGGATTTTATAGGAGTGACGGACAACAAAAAAAGTCCAGTGCAACCTCTGCATTGAGGTCTGCTATCTTGTGTTCAAATTGAAGCTTCCAATTTCCTCGTTTTAACCTTTTCTCCAGCCACATCCTGCCGATGCTCTCTCACACCCAGATCTTATGACAATTACGCCGATGCGTGTCATCAAAGAGCATAACACACGGATCACACGTGGAGATAATGACATATCTAATATCTAGTGAAAGTTGTCCAAACGTGGGTGTTTTATTTGATCTTTAATGCACTAATGATCATAAATATTGTCTAAAGAGCAGAAATATAAAACCAAAGCTCCAAAATGAGGCAGGGTGAAACAATGTATCTGGAGAGCTGCAGGTGTGAGGCAGGGCTGGTTTTAGTTATTTGGAGGCCCAGGGCCTGACCAATATGAGGCCCCTCCCCCTTTAACTAAAGAATTAATAATGAAAGGAAAAAAATTAGAAAGGATCTCTGTTATGTTAATAAAGCCACAGAACTACAGTAAATGTCCCACTGTGAGATATAAATTCCCAAATAGCCAACCATAATTCATCATTTTCTTTAAAAAGCATTTCAGAGCTCAAACTCAGCTCATTCTAATGTCTTAAAAAATCTTTAGGCCAGGTGAAACTTTCATAATGCCGGTGTTGGGCCAAAGACTGTTATCTCCAAAATGATCACTTTTCAGGGAATGAAAAGTTTATAATTTATAAAATGATATAAATATGATTTATAAAAACAAGCTAAAATCATAAAAAGATACAAAGATTTAGCCTGATATCAGTGATAAATAAATAAATATATGCTCATTATCAGTGACAGATTGCTTCTTCTGATTCTATACAGACATTTACATCCCATTAACCCCATAAATATCCACAAATCCACAGTTTTATTTCATTTCAACTACAGGTTAACTGATCTATTATCTACCTTACATTCCAGGTTTGGATTGTGGCTCTCGCTAATTTTTTTTCTAGACAATGTGGCTCTTTGGTAGAATAAGGTTGAGTACCACTGGTTTAGAGGAAGGATATGTTACTTATAATAAGTTCATTTTTTATTGAAAGCAGGTATTTTCCCTTCAAATAGCAATGTAATTGCTCAGTTTCTTTGTGCCAGTGTGTCTGTGCGTCACTAGGCGCATCAGTGCTGTGGGGGACGCTCATCTTTAGCGCTATGAGGAGCGTTAAAGCATCTGTATGCATTTAAAGAACCAGACTGATCCTTGTTTACTAACTTAAACAGTTTCAGTGCAAACAAAACTGACGTTCAGACCCGATCCCAATGCAGCCCACTGACTCGGTTCTCTTTGTAGAACTGACAGGATAAGTTTTATTCAAAAAACCTAAGGTGCTCTTCAAATATGTCTGTAATCACTCATCCCCAATGTATTTATAACCTTACATTTCTGACACCATTTTGGCATTATGATGAGTAAATTCTGTGTGATGGATAGGTCTAAGTCAAAGGTGGAGCCCTGGGGTGGCTTGCTGGGGCCTATGCTCTTAACGTTTTCACCAGAGCCCTGAATCTTTTAGTTTGGTAAAAGTATGTTACTGCTGAGTGTTATGACTGATGTGTAAAAAGAAATATCCTGGATGATGATAAATAAAAAATCCTGCTGATCACAACATGAATATTTCATTCTTGTTGCCAAACTAAAAAAAAATCAGATTTGTTTTACTTTGAGAAGCTTAAGCAGGTACTGCAGAATAAATAAAAACATTAATATTAATATTTTTGCATTTCCAGAAATATACATCTGCAACCACACATTTGGCTCTTTTTTTAAATTGTTCCTATGGCTTTGTTTTGCACAAAATTCTGACCCTACCCATACTATGTGGCATTAATAATAAACAGGACATTTCTGACTGTTCATGGGAAGCATAAATAAAATGTTCTGATCTCCAAAATGTTGCAAATGTGGTGATTGCACTTTGTTTTGGATTTATTTTGGTAATTTACGGTTGACTACTTCCTGTTTGGAGTGTTTTTTGTTCTCTTCACAGAGATTGGGCGTTTCACCAGGACTGACTCCCCTGGCACCTACACACCTGCACCTGCACCTGCATCTAATCACCATCAATCACCGTGCGCTCATAAGCTCTGCACTGACCTTTCTCTAGCGCCAGAGTATTCCCGCTCTGACGTGGTATCTCGGCTCTCTAGTGACTTTGTTAACTCTATAGGAAAAATTTTGAGATTTTGATGCTAATCTGTGACCTGTGTCTAACCCTGCTCTCTCCTCGCCCTTTCCAGTGCCTCCACGTGCCGTAGGTGCCCTGCCCAATCTCTGCCACGCTGCCACACTCTCTCACCGGACTGTCTCACAGCCTCCACCATCTACCCTCACGTCTGCAGCCCTCACGTCTCCCTGGATTCCTCTCACACCCTCTGACCTTGGATTCCCCCCTCCCTATTCCCATGTTACCCCCCAATAAAACCTTTAAAACGGCTTCATCTGTCGTCGGCTCTGCT
The DNA here is from genome assembly GCF_018320785.1 of Cheilinus undulatus. Lineage (NCBI taxonomy): Eukaryota > Metazoa > Chordata > Actinopteri > Labriformes > Labridae > Cheilinus > Cheilinus undulatus. The sequence continues at coordinate 3,201,927 of NC_054877.1, read as the reverse complement.
CCTGTGTTCATTAGTCAAAATCATCACAGAAAACTCTGGCCAAGCATGGACCCAGCAATAAAGGAAGCTCTCTCCACGCAAGGAATCCTCATTGGCCGTCATGACAAAATGCTCCAAGAGATCATGGAATCAATCCAACTTCCAACTGCATCTCAAGATCACCCACATCGCTTCCCAGCATCCCCAGTCCAGCACCCACAGCACCAGTTCACCCACCCAGTGAGTAACCCACCCTCTTCAGGTCACTCCCCAGTAGCACAGGCTTTCCCTGCCGCTTTGCCTGCCACTCCTCCCACGGACCCTGCTGCGCCCTCTGCCGTCCCAGAGGAGCCCATGCAGCTGGGCCGAGCCTGGTTGGATCCACAGGAACACCAGAGACGATTTACAAAACAACTTGTGTATCTACTGTGGTCTCCCTCCCCTTCGTCGCCTCTTGCCCTAACACGCCAAAAGGGGAGGGCTCATCTGTGATGGAGAGCACACTGGTGAGCCAAACTACCTCTCCTCCATGCTCTCCTCCCCACATGTCTATCCCCTCAACCCTCCTCTGGAATAACTGATCTGCCTCTGTGCCCATCCTCATTGACTCAGGTGCAGACAATTACTTCATCCACACTGGTCTGGTCCAACAACTACAGTTACCTCCTGAGCCTCTAGTCGCCCCCAAGTGTGTCAACCCCCTGGATGGACGCCTTATCTCTCAGGTCACCCATCAAACAGCTCCACTCACCCTCATCCTGTCTGGTAATCATAAAGAAACCATCCAGCTCTTTGTCATTCCCTCCCCTGTTTCTCCTATTGTTCTTGGATACCCCTCGTTACAGAAACACAACCCTCATCTCAACTGGAACCAGTCCTCAGTCACCAACTGGAGTCTCCACTGTCTCCTTCTGTCTGCCAATCCCGCCTCCAGAAGTTCCAAAGCCATCTCCTGCACCCCCTGATCTCTCTAGTGTCCCTTCTGAGTACCATGACCTGGCTCCGGTGTTCTGTAAAGACCTGGCATTCTCCCTTCCCCCTACCGCCATTATTATTTTGCCATTGACCTTCTCCCTGGTGCCCCCCTACCTTCTAGTCCCCTCTACAACCTGTCTCGCCCAGAGAGGGTTGCCGTGGAAACCTAGAGACCTAAAGACCCCCTTGCCTCTGGATTCATCCACCCCTCTTCCTCTCCTCTGGGTGCTGGCTTCTTCTTTGTTAAGAAAAAAGATTCCTCTCTATGCCCCTGCATTTATTTCCAAGGCCTGAATGACATCACGGTTAAGAATAAGGCCCCCTTTCCTCTCATCGACCACTCCTTTGAACCCCTCTGTCATGCTCAAATATTCTCCTAACTAGACCTACGCAATGCTTACCACCTCATCAGAATCAAGGATGGAGATAAATGGAAAACCGCTTTCAGCATTCCTCTCAGCCACTTTGAATACCAGGTCATGCCATTTGGACTCACCAACACCCCCGCTGTTTTCCAGACACTCATTAACAACATCCTCTGTGACGTGCTCAACCGCTTCGTGTTCGTAGAACATCGTCAACATGTCTGCCTAGTCCTCCAGTGATTCCTGGAAAACAAGCTCTTTGTTAAACCAGAAAAGTGTGAATTTCATGTCCCCTCTGTGAACTTTCTGGGCTACATCATTGCCAAGGGACAGCTACAACCGGACCCTGCAAAAATTCAGGCTGTGTTGGAATGGCCTATCCCTACCACCAGGAAGGAGCTGCAGCGCTTCCTAGGGTTTGCCAACTTCTATCGCCGGTTTATTCACGACTACAGCAAGGTCACCAGTCCCCTCACTCGCCGCACCAACACCCCATTCCAGTGGTCCCCTGAGGCTTCTTCGGCATTTTCTAGACTCGAGTCACCCTTCACCAGTGCACCTGTGCTCTGGCATCCCAATCCTACGTTCCAGTTCGTGGTGGAGGTGGACACGCCTGACACTGAAGTAGGAAACGTAGGAACTTCGAGACCAGTAAGCTCCACCCATGTGCATTCTTCTCCCATTGTCTGTCCCCCTCTGAGCGCAACTATAATTGAGGTAACAGAGAGTTGTTGGCAGTCGTGTGGGCCCTGCAAGCATGGAGGCACTGGTCTGAGGGATCTAAGGTTCCATTCATCATCTGGACAGACCATAAAAACCTGGCTTATCTCCGCTCAGCAAAACAACTTAATCCCCATCAAGCCCGCTGGTCCCTATTCCTCAGCCGCTTAAACTACACCTTGTTTTACCGCCCTGGCTCCAAAAATGTCAAACCTGATGCTCTTTCCTGCATGCACTCTCCCTCATCAGACTCTGCAAAACCGGACCCCATTATCCCCTCCTCCTGCATTGTCGGAGCAGCTTCATGGAAGATAGAGCAAATCGGTTTGGAGGCTCAAAAGGATCAACCCACCCCCCAGACCGGACCTCCTAATCGTCTTTTCGTCCCAGACTCTGCCTGTTCACATGTACTCCAGTGGGCCCATTCATCCAAACTCTCCTGTCACCCTGCAGTCACCCGCACCCTCCACTTCCTCAAGGAACTCTTCTGGTTAGCCTGCTCTGTCTGCGCCTGAGGAAAGTCATCTCACCAACCCCCTGCATCTTAAGGTAACACAGTCATCCTCACCATAGTAGATTGTTTCTCCAAGTCTGTACACTATGTGCCCCTCCCTAAACTACCCTCTGCTCTAAAGACTGCTAACCTCAGCATTCTCCATGTGTTCAAATGGCATGGCATCCCCCGTGACATTGTCTCAGACAGAGGTCCTCAGTTTGCCTGAAAGAGTTTTGCAAGGCAGTGGTGTTACAGCCAGCCTGGTCCTCTGGTTACCACCAAACAGCCAGACAGAGCGGGCTAACCAGGATCTCAAGACAGCCCTCCGGTGCGTCACTGCTCTTGTCTTGGAAACAGTGCATATAAGAGCTGGTTATGCAAAATTAAATGACACTTAATTCAGTGGATGGATGCTTTACACAGACCTTTATGTCTGGGCTAAGCCCAGTTTATTTGAGTATATTCGATAATAAATAGAAGCTAACCAGTGCAGCATTACACTGAATTAATGACTTACATTGAGCATAGTGAATGTCTGTGAATAATAGGAAAAAACAACAGCAAAAATAAACAAAATAATAAAATAAATAATAATAATTACTTTTTTTATTTATTTGACTTTATTTTACTAGGAAAACCTCACTGACAAAAAAAAAATCTCATTTACAAAAGTGTCCTGGCCAAGACAGGCAGCAGCACAATCAACAAAGACACAGACACAAAAAACAAAGCAATTAAAATCACATAGATCCCAAAACTGAGTCGCAGATCAGAAAGTCATCAGTCAAAACATCTACAACCTGATACATCGTCCTCCAAAGCCTTCAGTCTACCTTTGAAAAGATTTACAGAGACCAGCTCCCAATACACAAATGTCCCTGCAGAACAGGAGCAGCAGACCTGAAACTCCTTTTAGCATCTCAAGACAGACTCTGGGATCCGAGAGCAAAAGTAAATCCTGTGACCGAGCAGAGAGCAGAGAGTGGAGCTTCCAGAACTTCTGACATGAATGAAATCACAAAAGTAAGATGGCAGCAGATTAAGTAAAGCCTTATAAATAAGGATGAGTCAAAGTTTTTGCCTATGTGTGGTCAAAGAAGACCAACAACCTTGACCATACAGAGTACAATGATGAGTTCAGGACGTAAGGTTGGTTATAAACCTCAGTGCTCCATGGTTGACAGTATCTAATGATTTAAGCAGTGTTGTAGTCGAGTCACCAAACCTCGAGTCCAAGTCGAGTCCCGAGTCCCTAGTGTTCGAGTCCAAGTTGAGTCTGAGTCACCAAAGAAAAATCTGAGTCGAGTCCGAGTCGAGTCCTCTTTACCTGAGTCGGAGTCGGAGTCGAGTCCCCATTACCCATGTTTGAGTCCTGGAAGAGTCCCCAGTATCTGAAAACTAGAGCCAAATTAAATTAAATTATTCATTCTTTTTAAGCCATTCCAGCTTTACCGGAGGGTTTCAATGATGTGTTTCATTAATGTATGAATTTTTTCAACTCTTTAGTCTAAAGGGCGAGGGGAGCTGTTACACACTTCATTGATAATATCAGTTACACTGAAAGGATTATCTGTGTATTTAGGGTTGGAAAATGAGAAAACATGATTTTAACTGCACTCATACTTTGCATCTACCTTATACTAAATATTCCTCCTTTAAAATGACTGGATTTATTCAGATTTCTTACTAAATGTTAAAATTCCAATTTTCTCTGTTGTACATTTGAACACATCATAAAAAGGTCTTAAATTTGCCCCCCCTTGGATACTCTAAAGTCTGAGTTGTAATTAAACACATCATATATTTCTGTATGTCACCTCGTTTAACACACAAATCAGCATTATCTTGCCGGTGTTAACGCAGATTGTAACGTTGGATTGATATTTTTAACTAACGGGACTGACTATAAGGTTTAAGAGTTTTTTTCACTCTGTCCCAGACAGAGGAGGATTACTGGACAGCAGCAACAGCAGCTAATATGACGTGTCTGAGCAGCTGATGGAAATTTTCGGCGATTCAAAGGTAGGCTGGCTGCGTTTAAGATTAATTTCTTGAAAAGATTACCGTGGGAATACAGAGAAGAGCCACAGGTTTATGCTTCCTATCAACCTATCACCTCCTCTCTCTGTCACCAAGGCTCTCTCCTCCTGCTCTCTCTCCTCTGGTTGTTTTCACAGACAGCTGGTTAGACTCACATGAACACACATTCAGCTGAATGCACGTGCTGGGCGCTGCGTGAACGCTGATCAGTTATGAGCAGTTTTCTCACATGAAACAATAAAATTTCAGAATAAAATAGTTTTAAGCAAAAAGGTTCGAGTCTTCCTCTTCATCCTCGTGTTAAAGCTCGAGTCCAAGTCCAAGCACAAGTTATCAGCGCTCAAGTCCGAGTCGAGTCACGAGTCCTCCAAATCAGGGCTCGAGTTTGACTCGAGTCCGAGTCCTGGACTCGAGTACTACATCACTGGATTTAAGGCATTGAGAAGATGCATGCATGTACAGAACATCACCGTAATCAATCAGAGGCAGAAAAGTGGCAGAAACAAGTCTTTTCTTTGCAGTAGAAGAAAAACAGGACTTATTCCTGAGGTAAAAGCCCAGTCTCAGCTTTAACTTTGTTGTAAGTTGATCAACATGAAGCTTAAAAGTAAATCAATCAGGAATCCAAGATATTTATAAGATATCCAAACCAAGCGTCGAAGAACTGCATATAAACTCCAAATCTCAACCACAAACATTAAAATATATTGTCTGTGAAGAACCTTTAAGGCATGCATTTCAAATTTCATCAATTTATTCAATAGTAAATAAAGTGCTTGGAGTAAATGAAATGCCATCAAAATAGAGTCCCTACTGAGGTCTGGGCTGTGCTTTAACAGGCTCAATGACATCCTCAAATGTTAAATCTAAACTTCACCAGCTTTTCTCCAATGTGATGACAAAGAGTGCATGTGTCTATGTGTGTTTGTCTGTGTGTGTGTGTGTAGGGGGGAGCATCAAATTGTAATTTCGCCTAGGGCGCCAAAACAGCAAGAGCCAGTCCTGGCTCTCTGAGCGGTTAGAGAGAAATAGACTGTGTTGATTTTGTTTTTATTCTGAGGTTTGACATGTGTCACTAAAAACTGTTCAACCAATCAACAGACAAAACCACAGAAGAAGAAAATGGACCCTATCATTGAAATCCTCAGTGAGGATCAGTTTAATGTCAGTCTGATGTTTACGCTTCAGTTTCACCTCATATTCATCTGAGCAGAGAAAGTAAACATGCTGTCTTACCACAAAGTCTCCAGTCGACAGTTTGGACTCTTCAGTCCAGCAGAAAGAAGCTCCATTCCTGAATCCTGCAGGTTGTTGTTCCACAGGTCCAGCTTTCTCAGATGTGAGGGGTTGGACTTTACAGCTGAGGCCACGATTTCACAGTGAGTCTCTGATAGTCCACAGCCATAAAGCCTGTAATGACATTAACATTACATAATATTTTTTTAAAGTGCTCATATTTTCACAGTATATTTGATGAAAAAACTATTTACAGAATGTGTTTTCCTTTTGACATCAGTGGTTCATTTAATAAAAATCTCCTCCCTGACCATGGAGGATCAGTGCAGCAGTGTTGTTTGAGAGTGTGTGTGCTCCATCTGTGTTTCTCTGTGTAGTTCTCATGATCCAGAGGTGGGCGCTATGTTAAAATATTATTTGGTTAATATTCTTTTAATATCATATGTTTATGGTGGACAAACAAAACCTTAAATCATTTGACATGTCTGTATTTGCAGAAAATATCATAAATTTGCTTTTAATTGATAATTAGTGGATTTAAAAGATGATGGGAACACTAAAGCTTTAAATACGGTTCATGGAGGCAGTGAGAAACAGAGACAGATGGATAAAGGGCTGGAACTGATCATTTAGTAACTCCAGGAGTCCAGGAGATTTCTGCTGAATATAGGAAAAAAAATTTTCAATGATTTGATTTACTCCAGTGATATTAAATTACAAAGAGAGTGTCAAAAACAGAAGTTTGAATCTATTTTAAACTTAAAACAGAAAATCAGTGATTTTAATAATTTCATCAAGATTAAATCAGAGACAATCAAAAATGTCTGTTTTTACTCAAAATCTAAAGACAGTCTTACTCAAGCCTACTAATCATTTTCCTCTGAACTCTGGATCTTCTTTTAATTGTTGTGATAACCCTGGTACATTTAAATCCAGAAAAGGCGTAGGATTTACTCATATGAACATTAGAAGCTTGTGTAAACAAGAAAAGCTGGATCATCTAAATATACTGGTATCAGAAGCTAATCCTGATATTTTAGTAATATCAGAAGTTTGGCTAAAAAAGGCGTATGTAATTCTGATGAGGCAATTAATGCTAATAATATATATATAGAATAGATAGAGCTGGTAAAGTTGGGGAGTTGCTATCTTTGTTAAAAGTTGTTTTAATGTGTCTGTTTTAAATGCTGTAAGTGAACCTAAGTGCTTTGAATTTATTGCCTTAATTGTTGAATGTGGGCATAATAATTCTGTTGTGGTAATAGGATAAATAGGCCTCCTTCTGCTGACCCATGCTCATTAGCTAAGCTGGGGGATCTTCTCGCTCACTTTGCTCACAAAGAAATAATAATTCTAGGTGACTTTAATCTTGATTGGTTAACCAATGCCTCTGAAACTCTTAAGTCACTGTGCTGTGATCTAAATCTTCAACAAATTATCACTGAGCCCACTAGACCCAATCCAAAAGACCATACCAGATCTACCTTGATAGATCTAATCCTGACCAATAGGAATGACAAAATTTTAGCCTCTGGTGTGTTTGATCTAGGGATAAGCGATCACTGCCCAACAGCCTGTGTTAGAGAGACACACCTGAACAAAAGTAAATCGAAAATTGTTTTTAAAAGGAATTTTAAACATTTTAATGGAGAAGTTTTTATTAATGACCTTTATCAGAGCAGCATTAACCTCACCTCTGAAATTCCTGATGTAGACGGACGTTTAACTATTTCTCAAATGCATTCCTTTCAATAGCTGATAAACATGCACCATTGAAAAAGCTCAGAATCAAAGATCAATCCAACCCTTGGTTCACTCCTGAGCTTTCTGATCTTTTTAAATGAAGAAATAGAGCTTGGTCTTTGGCTAGACCCTCAAGGGACTCACCTGATTGGCTTGCTTTTAGGCAATTTCGCAATAAATGCACTGCATATGTGAGGAAAGCAAGATCAAATTTTTAATACAGTGCTCTCAGTCAGATCCAGCAAAATTCTGGAGAACTGTAAATTCTTTAAAAAACAAAAATACTAATTCTTTACCCCCAAACATCAGATATAACAAGGAGATATCTGTGTGCCTTTAATAATCACTTTGCTGCTGCTAGTCATTTATTCAATTTTAATGATAATGATACAGGACCAATACCCATAGAAAATACTCATACATGCACCAGCAGTCATACTCCTCAGTTCACATTACAGCCCTTTTCTTCATATGAAGTAGCTACCGCATTACAATCCATCAACCCCAAGAAATCAACAGGAGCAGATAATCTGGATCCATTTTTCTTAAAACTTCATCCCCACTCATATACAAGCAAATTAATCACATATTCAACCTGTCAATATGTTCTGGTGTCTTCACATCTGTTTGGAAATCTGCTCTGGTGACGCCGTTAGGTGGAGAAACAAGTGATCCTAATAATTATTGTCCAATATCCAAACTACCCTGTCCTTTAAAAATCCTGGAGTCTTTGGTTAACAACTCAAAACATTTCTGTCTAATGATTTGTTTTAAGCCCCCATCAGTCTGGTGTTAGAGCAAAGCACAGCACCATCTCTGCAGCCACTGTGGTTATTGATAGTATCATTTCTAATATGGGTAAGAGGAGGTGCTGTGCTGCTGTTTTTATTGATTTATCAACAGCGTTTGACACAGTTGGTCACGGTCTTTTAATCCAGACACCTAATCACACTGGGTTTGATTCAATTGCTTGTGCCTGGTTTTATGATGATCTTTTTAACAGATCACAGTGTGTCAAGGCTGGAAACATCCAATCAGAGTTTTTATCTTTAACAAAAGGTGTCCCACAAGGATCAGGTTTGGGCCCTGTTTTATTTACTATTTATATTAATAATGTTGTTTCCTCTTTAACAGACTGTGATTTTCATCTTTATGTAGATTACATTATTTTACATTGCTCTGATATTTCTGCACAGCTGGCTGTAGTAAAACTTCAACATGCTTTTATTGCTCTTAAAGTCGTACTTAATGAAAGCAAAACTAAATTTATGACCTTTTCTAAAGCTAGAGATGTTGATTTTAACAGTCTTAAACCATCCACACTTACTGGAAACAGTATTGAAAGGGTATCAGTGTACAAATATCTTGGTATTTGGATAGATGAATCATGTTTTTGTACAAAAATAAATCAAAATCTATTTCCTCCTAATTTTAGGCCAAGTTTAGTTGAAGCTATTTTTCTGTCTGTATTAGACTATGGTGATACTGTCTATAGACACGCTGCTGCTTCCACACAAACCTTTATATTCTGTTTATCACTCTGCTCTTAGATACATACCTGGAGATCCTTATAACACTCGTTACTGTGTTCTGTATAACTAAGTTGGCTGGTCCTCTCTGGCACAGAGGCATGATAAACACTTGTATGTGTTCATTTATAAATCCGCTAATCCATGATATTTGCCTCATGGAGAGAGGAAGAAATGTGAGCTTCACAGTCAGAGGGCGACAAGAGCAGTTGTGCATGTGTGTGTCTGTGTATGATAGACAGGAGAGATAGTTTGTGTGTCCGTCCGTGTATACAGGTTGACAACAAGCATAAACGAACTAACGTTAGCTTGTTGAATAAGTGAGTGATAAATGTTTATAAGTTATCATAATATTAATAACTTTCATAGGCTGATGCTTACCTGAGGCTCCTTTAGGATAAAATAATTGCAAGAGGACGTAATAAAAGCAGAACCCCACCATAAGAGTCTTTCATTCAAATCATATCCCCACACTGTTGTTCTTAGTATGGTCCTAAAGTGTTCAAGTATGTTTGTAAGGGGGGAGGCAAAGTAAAAGCATAAAAAATGTAATTTTCACTTTTTGGAAGAAAAAAAAATCTGCATGTTTATCCATGTGGAATGTTCCAGTCTGACTTGAAAATGTCAGATCTTATTTCACTGGAACACTTTCGCTCTATCTTAATTGACAAACAATACGAGACATTGGAACAGTGCTTGTGTTTTTAAATTGTTATTGTGATTTCTACTGCTGCACTTTCAAATGTGATCTACCTCTAATTTTACTGTGTGTTCTAAATATTGCCTACTAATTGTTGAATATGATTATTTATTATGACGTGTGCTGCTGACCTCTTGGCCAGGTCACCCTTGTAAAAGAGATCTCGATCTCAATGGGTCTTTTATCTGGTTAAATAAAGGTTAAAAAAAAATGATCATAATGTCCTGTCTAAAAGCCAAATTGGCTTCTTACCCAACCATCAGACCTCTGACCATATTTATACCTTACACACCCTCATACAAAATCACATTCATAAAAAACAAAAAAGGAAAATATTCGCCTGTTTCGTAGATCTCAAAAAGGCATTTGACACAATTTGGCAAAGTGGTCTGTTCTATCAAATTATTCAGTGTGGAACTGGAGGCAAAGTATATGACCTAATCAAACCTAAATACTCAAACAAATTCTGTGTAAAAGTGGGAAATAAAAGAACAGAGTTCTTTAAACCAGAAAGAGGACTACATCAGGGATGTAACTTATCCCCTACCCTTTTCAACATCTATATTAACAATCTTGCCACTGCTTTAGAACAGTTGTGTAGCCCCGGATTAAACCTTCAAGGCAAAGAAATCAAATTTCTCATGTATGCAGATGACCTGGTTCTGCTGTCTCTGACAGAACATGGACTACAGCAGAATCTCTCACTGTTAGAGAGGTTCTGTCAAGAACAAAAATCATGACATTTTAGAAAAAGGCCAGATCCCCAAATTCAAAACATAATTTTACAATCAGAGGAAGCACACTTCAGCATACAATGGAGTATAATAACCTGGGCATAGTCATCAGTGCCTCAGGGAGATTTGACAAAGCTATAAGCTCCCTCACTGATAAGGCATGGAGAGTCTATTACGGCATTAAAACATCCCTTAATAAACTTAATCCCTCAGTTAAAATTTGGCTAAAATTATCCAGTGATGTTATTACTCCTATTCTTATGCATGGAAGTGCAGTGTGGGGCCCTGTCCTAAAACAGTGCCAAACATCCTGGGACTTAACCCCAACAGAAAAATTTCATCTCCAGTTCTGTAAAGAGACCCTGAAGGTCCACAGAAACTGTCCAAACCTGGCATGTAGAGCAGAACTGGGGGAATTCCCTCTTTCTCTACACATGATTAAAAGACTCATTAAGGTCAAGGTTCACCTAACACAAGCTGATCCTGACTCACACCATCACCTGGCCTTTCTGAGCAACAGAGTCTGCCCAGAAACTGACCCCCTTAAAAATATTCAAGAAAATTATCAGCTAAAAAACTAAGAGCTACAAAATCTCTCCAAAACACAAATTAAATTATTGACAAAGAAAACAAATCTAAATAAATTAAATATTGGCAAAATGAAATAAAATCCTACAATAGATTAGAAAGTTATTGTCTACTGAGAAGAGAGAACTCTTCAGCTGATTATCTTGTGCAACAAAGCAACATTTTAACAATGTACAGACTCAGCGACCATAAATTAGAAATTGAAACAGGTCGTCATAAAAACTGGAAACCTAGAGACCAAAGAATTTGTAAACATTGTGATTTAGGAAAAACTGAAGATGAAACCCACGTTCTCCTCATCTGCCCACTGTATGAAGCTGTAAGAAAGAACTTTTGAGCCAAGTTACAGCAACTGGATCACATGAAGAAATAATGAGTCTGTGTCTATCTGAAGAACCTCAACATATACACCTAGCTGCACAATTTGTTTCTGAATGTCACCAGATTAGAGATAGTAATACGTTTTATAATAGTCAGTAACTTTGTGTTTTGTTTTGTTTTTTTTGGAAATATTTTATTAGTTGTGTTATAGTGATTGTCATTATTTGTTTTGTTTTGTTTATGTACTCTGCTTTGGCAACAAAGGTTTTAACCATTCATGCCATTAAAACATATTTTGAACTCTGAACTTTGAATCCAATAATGTGTTAAACAGTTCACTTGAGAATGTTAATTTAGCCACTTCATTTTAAGTAAAAAACAAACAAACAAACAAACACACACACACACACACACACACACACACACCCCCCCACACACACACACACACACACAAAAAAAACAATGCAAAACACACCACAACATGAAATAAATCTTTTAAAGCTCAAAGATTTCTGGGGGAGGACGCCCCACACAAGTCTGGATAAAATCCTTCATGCCTGGCTGGTACCTGTGGGTGTGGTTTACTTTTTAGTAGATTTTAGTTCATGGAAGGATAAAAATAAATAAAGGTGCTGAGTGAAGGACAGTTGTAAAGAAAAGATGAGGAAAGGATGGTAAAACCCCTCACAGCTGAAGAAGAAGATTCTACAGAAGAGGAGAGCTGATGAACAGGAGGGAGAGAAACAACAGACGTCAGGAAAAAAGGGAAGGACATGTGTGGTGAGGAGAATTATTAAGAAAAGGCTGAGGCTGCATTCAGATTTGAGGAATCATGAAACATGAAGTGAAAGAAAATGTAAAAAACAGGAGAATTGGGAGGTAGAGAAGAGGAAGTGAATTCGCTACTTAAGTGAAAACAGAGGCAGAAGATGAAACTGCTGATCACATAATAGAGCTTTGTGACAGAAAAGATAGCAGAGGTGCCAAGAGTTGATGTGGCTAAGATACATGTAAAACTTGATCTTTTAACCCCTTAACGCCTGTTGTCGCATATATGATACATACTTTTATGATACCTCTATCTAATCAATATGCTCAATAAATTCGTAAAAAAAACATCTGAATACAATCTAATATATGATAAAAATGCCCTCAAGTGGATTATCAGTTACCAAAAACACCTAATGAATGAAATGAGATACTTAAAATATATTTGTGAAATTTTATGGAAATTTGGATTTTTTCCAAATTTCAGTAGAAAGTTAAATGAACATTTCAGTTCCAAAAAAATAGAAATTTCTGGCTTTTATTTGTGTTTTGAGGCTTTAAGGGGTAAATAGTAATTTCATGTTCATAAATCTAAAAGCTCATTATTTTTATATCTTTCTCTTTCAGTGGAGCAAACTTCCATCCAGGAGTAAAAGAGTGGAGCGAGAAAGGGAGAGAATGAAGGAAGATTAGAGGAGGAAGAGAGAGCAGAAAACAGAGAGAGTCAGAAAGAAACAGATCACATAGTACCTATAGATGAGGACAGTTTTTAAATTGTTTTGCTATTTGTCTGAAAAAAAAAAAAACAAACATACATAATTAGGTTACAGGAACATACTCAACATTTTAAAATCATAAACACTGTTTCTAAGAGGAACTTTAACCCTCTGGTGCATAGTGGTCACTGCAGTGGACAGCTATTAAAAAGTTATTTTCTCTTAAATGCAATGGTTTCTATGGTGGAACTGCATATCAGCCTCTAGAGTGCTCTCCACTGCACCACTCCATTGATGTCTATTCAGTGGTCAGTCAGTGTAACTACAAGTAAATTTCCTCTGAATCCGATATGGCCGCCAGACAGCCACCCTTGCTGACACTGCTGGTATATAATGCCAATCCTTCTATACCAGAAGAACCTCAGAAGTGAAAAAAATATGACGATATACAGTAACATCTAAGGAAGAATATTATTCATTTGGAATATGAAATTTTTGTTTTCAATATGTAGAAAATTACGAATAACCATGTGTCCAATAAAGTGGACATCATGCATCACAGTATATTTTTAGCACAAGTCATGTAATTGCTTCACTGTTTCTTGTGACTGTTTTGGTTCTAAGTCAGTGTATAGATGTTACATTTATAAGCTATTCATTTAAAATTTACACTTTTGTGCAGATTAGCTGTAGCTTATTTTACTATAGTAATTATTTTGTCATATTTTATAGACTTCAAATGCAGCAAAGAATAGGGATGCCTACAGAATGGTCCAGGAAATTCTGTCCAACTCCAGTGATGATAAGTCCAGTGATAATGAGTATAGTGACAACAGTGATGATGAGTGGCTGCCAAAGAACAACAGAAATAGGAGCTTAGGATGATGGAGATGCAGATAGTCAGGATGCAGGAGTGAGGATGCCCATAGTCAAGAGGATTAGAGTGAGGATGCAGAGACAAAAATGTCTGTTCTTGTTGCCAAAAACAACATGCTAGTACTAGACAATTTCCTCAAGCAGAAATCGCGAGAGGGGCTCAGGGGGCGGTGCTGGTTTCATCGCAAGGCCATTTATGACAATAGCCCGACTTGTCATTACAAGGTCACGTCCAAGTCCAAGCTGAAGCAGCATGTAGCTGGACAATGACACGGTGAAATGGTTGAGAAACACTGTACATGACAGGAGACTTTATTCATGTGTTTTAGTCATGTGGCCTGATTAGCTGATGCTGATCACCTGGCAACTGAGCCTCAGCTGTTTTCTTGACATACCTGGTGGCGTTGACCCTCCCTATGAAATAGAGTCCTTTATTTGAATTTTATACAGACATGCAGTTCCTGTCAAGGTCTTGATGAGAGCAGGTGCAGAAGAGATGAACTTTGTTATTTCCAGCTCCATTTGAACACATTAAAAACTTTTATTAAGAAAGGATTGTGTGTTGTTATTTTGATTGATGTCACCAAACACAGAAACACACACCAGTGCGTGCTTCGAGCGCTAACACACACACAAATGCACAATCTCTCCCATTCACTTCATATGGGATATATGTGTGGCTGTCTTTGGCGACTGACGTCGCCAAAGACTTTATGGGGGACTGTATGTAGATAAGAAGCCACCCACCATCCTGTTAAAGCATTGTTTAAATGGGCTGCTTTATTGGAACAGCTCCATGTGTGTGCGTGATCAGAGCTCATTGAGGGCTGTATGTGTGTCAATCAACGATGACATCATCAAAGCACCAGAGCTGCTGTTGCCATGGTAATTAATGCCTGCATGGTTACGCATCACTGATCACAGATCAGTTACACCTGAGACAGCAGAGAGTAGTTTTGGGTGATTTTTGCTTGTAAACACAATCTCTTTCTCCTCTCCATGTGCGAAAACCGTAAATGGTATCATCAAACGGATTTCGGCGTGAGCATCTGCAGGCTTGGAACTAGCAGTGATGTAATTTTGGTGTTGATTGTGCAAGAAATGAGGCCAGGAGGGCGAGCTAAAAATGGGCAACTTTCAGACTCTTTAGGCAAATTTATCAGATTTGGTAACATTGCAGCAGATCAAAGAAGTGTCAGCATACTTGGGACAGTTGGTCCTCTCACGCCAAAACTGCACATGATATGGCTTTGGTTCTTGGTTCCACAATAGCGGGACAAGAATTCCTCTGTTTTGATATATTTTTTATGTGTGTGGTGTTAGATTTGTGGCCGTAGTCACTAGTTGTTCACAAAAGTCTCAGTTGATGTGTTGGCTCTCTCAGCCTCTAGGGTGATGACATCACCCACTCTAGCAGGGTGATTTTTCATGATTTTTACTCAACGCACAGGAGATTTGAAGACTTGCCTATCGAAAACCATAAACCCCATCATCGTAACAAAGACATACCTGAAGACAGGAAAGAAATACCTGTGTTTTAAAGTTTGAATGATCTCTGTAGGTGAAAGTACGGCGAAGCAGTAGGGGTGGTAAAAAACCCTATTTTTGTGGTTTCATTGTCCCTCTCCCCATTCATTCAGATGGGACTTTTTTCGCAGTTTTTTGCAAATAACTTTGCGAAAAATTGACGAATCTCTTAGAAAAGTCATAGCACACTGATCGGGAACAAACCACACGTTTTGATGTATAATTTGCAGGGGTTTTCTCAAAGCCCTAGGAGGAGTAGCGCAGCGAAATTTTGTCCGCAAGATGAAGAAAAAGAAACACACGGAAGAACAATAGTGGCTAGTGTCGTTAGTGTCGTTGCCCCGAGCCCCTAATAAGGGCATGGAAATATCAGTCCTGAATCCTTATAGAACTGTGGAGACTCAAAATAATGTTGCTTTTGTTGGAGAATGTTTGACACATTGAGGTGTAAGATCCACCACTATGAGTGTCATTGGTTTTCTTACTAAGGCCTAAACATTGCTATACAGTGTTAAATTTTACAAAAATTTGTTGAAATGTTTTTCAAAGCATAAAAGGAAATAGGTGTTCATATATTTACCATAAAACACAGATTAATTCCTTTTTACATTAAGTTCCCTCTGTTTAGTGTTGAGTACTCAGGTGCATGATGTCCACTGGACTGGACATGTGTGTAACTTTATGAAAAAATAATATTTTTGAAAAGAAAAAAAAAAGAAACCTTTTTTCACATGTCCTGAGATGAAGCAAAGCTAAGTTTACAAACACTCTTCAGTTGATATATTGGTCAGAGAGAGGGGAAATAACTCCAAGAACTTCAATAAATCCCTCTGCTTTGCTAGCCACATGTTCAGGATCTGAAATTCCAGCATCAACATTCCCTGCCAGGACTAAAATATCTGTTATCAACTCACAGGAGAGCTCATGCAGATCCTCAGTGATTGCTGCCATGTTTGGTTGTTTGTTTGTTTGTTTGGTGGGAAACCCCCTAGCCTGGCATCACTGCAGACCAAAGGAATGGTTTGTGACTCAATCAGCGTTAGTCCCGCCCACTGAGTTTGATGGGAGAGGATGACAGATAAAATTATTTCATGAAGCACTACTGGAGCAGGAACCATGAATTAATTAAATAAAAAGTGAAATAACCAAATAAATAGTGAAACAATTAAATAAATAGTGAAATAAGTAGATGTTTTTTTACAAAGAATAAATGAACATTTTAAATAATTATTTAAACATTTATTTATGTATTTCATAAATCATTTATTTATTTATTACCAATTTTAAACAATTAATGACATATTTAATTAATTATTTAATTATTTAACAACACATGCATTTAATTAATTAAATAGGTATATATTTATTTATATATTTGTTGATTTATTTCCAATATTAAATAATTAATGACACATTTAATTATTTAATTAATTACATATTTATATATTTCATTTTGGCACTTTCAGTCCTCCGAATCATGGTTCCTAAAATACTTCATCAAAATTGAAGGCACAGCATTAGTGGGCAAGCACCAACCAATTATACTTACTATTACATAAATATTTATTTATTTTAAACATTTTAGATACACGGCACTGGCAGTGTATTGCAGCATTTTCCACAATATTTAGCACCTTGAACTCTGGATTGGTAATTCAGATGTGGATTAGAGTTAGAGTACCACCTTTGCTTGCATTCAACATCTTCAGTATTTCTTACGCCAGTCTTTCCCAAATGTCTGTGCACTATGGCCCACTTGAAACTTTGAATACAATACAATACAATAACTTTATTTATCCCCAAAGGGAAATTCATTAGTCTGAGTCATGAAATCTTTGGGTACCTCCGAAATCTTCATTGGACCATTACATGAGGCTCAAAATATTAAAGTCGTTTTTCTAATTTCATAAACAGAATTTTAGAACAAATGTCTAGTGTTTAGAGAGTAATTCTATATCTCATGAAAACTTTTAATTTTCACTAACGACTGATAAAGCTCTATCTCATTCAGCTTGCAGCCTTCACAGTACAATTTCTTTGGGAAGTGTACTCCATCATGATCATATCACCACTACCATTTCCATTTATCTTTTATTGATCTGATAAATAAAGATAAACCTGAACACTTTTGCACTGAGCCATCAGCATTTTTTCCACTTTAAACAATTTTTTGGCATAGATTTTTTTGCCATTTTTATGTCATTGTTGCCACTTCTAACCCATTCTGCTACTTTTAAAATCAAATTTCACCACTTTTTCCACCTTTTGTCAACAGGAAGCAGAGCCAGAAGCTAGTAGCTACACCCGGGTTATTTAACCCTTTACCTACTGAGCCGGCACAGGCGCTGTGTTTTATATGTCTGAAGTATTATTATCATAACTCTGTCAAACTTTGTCCGATCAGAAAAATTCAAACGGTGTTGGAGAATTGTAGGGATGCGCACATACATGGTTCATTACAGTACTCACAACCACATGATGTGGGCAAAACACCCTAGCAAAACATTAGAAGTATCACGAGACAGCTACACGGATTCTCAACACTTTAACTCCTCGAAAGTTTGCTCAATCTAAACAATTCCAACACTGACAGAGAGCTGAGAATCTGTGCTTTCCAGCAATATATGATGTGTGGTATATTTACCATTTTGAACAGGAATGAGGAATTTCAAACTGAATTCACCCAAAACTGAGCCGGCTAACTGGGCTTCTCTGAAATGAATCAAGCATAACATTTAACCGCTAAAACTATTTTTTTCTGTTCAGGAATGCAAGTAAATAACGATAATTTGACATATTAATCAAGAAATATTAATGTGCTTTACTATTTTTTCAGGTTTTTTTTGTAAATCAGTACATTTGAAAATTCATGGATAACAATAATAATTATATTTTAGCATTAAAAATATCATGTGGGTTAAAGAGCTTTTACATATTGGTGTATTAACCATTGCAGAAACATGAAAAATGATTTTGGTTTTAACTATTTTTACTAGTGCTGTTAATTTAGGGCAGCTGTGGCTGATAATTTGTTGAATTTGCAGCATTAGGAGGTCATATTTACTGAAATCAAAGCTATTTAAAACATCTTAACAGACCAAGTTCCATGTTAACATAGGAGCCCTTCTTTGATATCACCTTCACTATTCTTGCATCCATTGAACTTGTGAGGTTTTGGAGAGTTTCTGCTTTAATTTCTTTGCAGGATGTCAGAATTATCCTCCCAGGGCTGCTGTTTTGATGTGAACTGCCTCCCACCCTCATAGGTCTTTAGCTTGAGGATGCTCCAAAGGTTCTCAGTAGGGTTAAAGGTCAGGGGAGGATGGGGGCCACACCATGAGTTTCTCTCCTTTTATGCCCATAGCAGCCAATGACGCAGAGGGATTCTCTGCAGCATGAGATGGTTCATGCATGAAGATCATTTTGCTACAGAAGGCACAGTTCTTCTTTTTGTACCATGGAAGAAAGTGGTCAGTCAGAAACTTTAGATACTTTGCCGAGGTCATTTTCACACCTTCAGGGACCCTAAAGGGGCCTGTCAGCTCTCTCCTCATGATTCTGGCCCAAAACATGACTCCGTCCCCTCCTTGCTGATGTCACAGTCTTGTTGGGACATGGTGGCCATCCACCAACCATCCACTACTCCTCCATCTGGACCATCCAGGGTTGCACGGCACTCATCAGTCAACAAGACTGTTTGAAAATGAGTCTTCATGTATTTCTGGGCCCACTGCAACTGTTTCTGCTTGTGAGCATTGGTTAGGGGGGGCTGAATAGTAGGTTTATACATGACTGCAAACCTCTGGAGGATCCTACACCTTGAGGTTGGTGGGACTCCAGAGGCACCAGCAGCTTCAAATACCTGTTTGCTGCTTTGTAATGGCATTTTATCAGCTGCTCTCTTAATCTGATGTATTTGTCTGTCAGAAACCTTCCTCATTATGCCTTTATCTGCACAAATCCATCTGTGCTCTGAATCAGCCACTAATTTCTTCGTAGTACAATGATCACGATTAATTTTTCATGAAATATTGAATGTTTTCATTCCTTGTCCAAGGCATTTTAGATTTGACACTTTTCGCCAGCAGAGATCCTTTTTCTTTCCCATATTGCTGAAACCTGTGGCCTGCCTAAAGGAGACATATTATACCCTTTTAAGACAAGCTTACATTGGTCTCAGAGTTCCCCAAAACATGCCTGTGAAGTTTGTTCCTGAAGAAACACTCCAGTATAGGATTTTTGTACGTTTAAAACCCCCTCTATTTCAACCCTTCTCAGAACGAGCTGTTTCTGTGTCTGTGGCTTTAAATGGTAATTAGCTGTCTGACCACACCCCTCTCAGGAAATGGATGCAGTACTCCTGGTACTACAGACACTTTTATCCAAAGTTTAGAACTTGACTGGGATTTGAACCATCAACCTCCCAGGTGGTAGTTAGCAGGATAACCCACTGAGCTATCCAGCATTTCAGCTGAGAGGATCAGTAGAGGAGGGCAGAACTTTCCTCCAAGTGGAGGAGGGCCAACCAAACCTTGGGGGCAGGTGCTTATGCTCCTGGTGAGGTCACCAGGAGCTAAATCTGAGAACAGCTTGTTTCAGCGCACATTTTCTGAAAGGTGGAGAAAGAGAGGGGGAGAGGGAATGGATTTTTCTGTGTCTTGAGGGGATTGTGGACAGGCCAGGGGCACATATTTGTGTTAGAAAAGCCTGAAAAAGTGAATTTTGCATTATATGTCTCCTTTAATAATGTGGAAAAGTGCATTTTAAAGTTTTTATTTCTAAAAAATAATTGTTATCATTAAGAAGTTTGTTCAAAAACATTTGAATTATGCTCTAATGGCTGATGACTTGAAAAATATTTTGACTGTCATTTGCATTGATATTTAGGAAAATAAGAGAAAAATGTCATTTGCTTAATAATGTGGAGAGCGGTGTACAATAATATTTGTGAGTCAACTATTAACTTTGCTCTGAGCTGATGACAAAGTGCTGGGGATGGGGGACACCAAATTCAAATCAAGGACCCTAAAATGGCTAGAACCAGCCCTGTTCTTATTTAATTACATCTGGACTTACCAAGCCTTCCTGCAGTTCCTCACAGCTGGAATCAGTCTCAGTCTTCCCTGGGCTGATGTGTTGTAGTGGCTCAGATCAAACACATCCAGAACCTCCTCTGACATCTGCAGCATGTAGGCCAGAGCAGAGCACTGGAACAGAGAGAGTTCCCTCCTTGGTCTGTTCTCTGACTTCAGGAACTTCTGGATGTTCTGATGTACTGAGAGGTCGTTCATCTCCATCAGACAGTGGAAGATGTTGATGCTTCTGTCAGGAGAGATACCTTTACTGTTCATCTCCTTCAGGTTCTTGATGACTCTCTGGATCATTTCTGGACTGTTGTCTGTCTGACCCAGCAGATCTCCTAAGAGTCTCTGGTTAGACTCCAGAGAGAGGCCATGAAGGAAGCGAACAAACAGGTCCAGGTGTCCATTTGGACTTTTCAGGGATTTCTCCATGGCATACTTCAGAATGCCTACCAGGGATGGAGTTTGAAATGGCTTTCTTGTTCTTAGAGAGGAGTTTGTGGATACGTCTCTGTGGTTGTCCTCTTTTAGGAACGCCTCGATGACATCTGTGTTCCTGTTGGTGAAACAGTGGCGCATGTAGACTGCAGCCAGAAACTCCTGAACGCTCAGATGAACAAAGCAGTAGACTGTTTTCTGGAAGATCACACTCTCTCTTTTAAAGATCTCAGTACAAACACCTGAGTACACAGAGGCCTCTGTGACATCCAGACCACAGCGCTCCAGGTCTTCTTGGTAGAACATGATGTTTCCGTTCTCCAGATGTTCAAACGCCAGCCTCCCCAGCTTCAGAAGAACTTCCCTGTCAGATCTGATGAGTTCCTGAGGACTCATCTGAGGTCCCTCATCGTACTTGCTCTTCTTCCTCTTTGTCTGAACCAACAGGAAGTGTGAGTACATGTCTGTCAGGGTCTTGGGCAGCTTTCTCCTCCGCTTCCTACTCATCATGTGCTCCAGAACTGTAGCAGTGATCCAGCAGAAGACTGGGATCAGACACATGATGTGGAGGCTCCTGGATGTCTTGATGTGGGAGATGATTCTGCTGGACAGATCTTCATCACTGAACCTCCTCCTGAAGTACTCCTCCTTCTGGGCGTCAGTGAAGCCTCGGACCTCTGTTAGCCTGTCCACACATGAAGGAGGGATCTGATTGGCTGCTGCAGGTCGAGACGTTATCCAGATGAGAGCTGAGGGAAGCAGATTCCCCTTGATGAGGTTAATCAGCAGCACGTTTAACGAGGACTTCTCTGACACATCAGACACAGCCTCACTGATGCTGAAATCCAAAGACAGTCTGCTTTCATCCAGGCCGTCAAAGATAAACAAAAGTTTACAGACAGCCAGCGTCTGGGCTCTGACCTTCTGTAATGTTGGATAGAAAACATGGAGCAGCTCCAGAAGACTGTAGCGCTTATCTCTGATCAAGTTCAGCTCCCTGAATGAAAACAGAACCAGCAGACTGATGTCCTGGTTTTCCAAGCCCTCTGCCCAGTCCAGAGTGAACTTCTGCACAGAGAAGGTTTTTCCAACACCAGCCACACCGTTGGTCAGAACCACTCTGATGGGTTTCTGTTGGCCAGGTAAGGCTTTAAAGATGTCCTGACACTTGATTGGAGTCTCATGGAGGCTCTCCATCTTGGAAGTTGTCTGAAGCTGTCTCACCTCATGTTGGCTGTTCACCTCTTCACTCTGTCCCTCTGTGATGTAGAGCTCAGTGTAGATCCTGTTCAGGAGGGTTCTACTTCCTGCTTCATCAGTTCCTTCAGTCACATGTTCACATCTCTCCCTCAGACTGATCCTGTGTTCATCTAGAACCTCCTGTAGACCTCTGTCTGCTGAAAGACCACAACAATATCAGACTGGACTGACACCAGGACTCTGGTTTAAGAACATAATCAAATAGACCATTTTCATTTTAGTGAGCAGTGGTTTTTTGAAGTGTGACACCATGAGTGAGGGGGTCAATGTTGTAGACCATTCTGACTGTATGTAATTGTATCTGTGGTTGAAATAAAAGAAGAGTTGTGCATGCTATTTACCTTGTTTATTAGCCATACCTTATCACTGCTCACCTCAAAATAGAGCTAGAAAAGCACCCAGAAAATGCAGACTTCCTCCCTATCCCCATCTGTCAGTTTAACATTATGTGTTAGATAACCCGGAACTGTAGTTGATATAACCAACTATTGGGTTGACTATTCAACCCATTATTCTGGGTTAAATGAATAACACATTTTTCCTGGTTAACTTAACACCGGGTAAGTGTTGATTGCTTTTTACCCTGAGGTAGGGTTAAAAACAACCCAATTTGGGTTGATAGCTGCTTGCGTGGTGATGATGTTGTCTGTCTTAGCTCTTTGTCCTGGTCCTATGAAGTCATCCTGGTCTATCAGCTACAGCCAGGTTTTTACATATCAAATAGGTATCAAAGTGTGGCTTATACACTGGATATAATTCTTAATTTTTTCAGGAGTTTTAGTCAAAGTCAGACCCTAAATCCACCTTTTCTACCTGCATGTAAACCAATGACACCAGTCTTACCTGTTACACTTCTGGACTGACTGGATATCTGCAGCTGTGGTGTTCTGGATCGTTCCTCCACACAATCAAGCCTCTTCTTTATTCTAGGGATTTGAAGGATAAACAGGTTAGAACATACAGTATAATGTTAAAAAGCTATGTAGAGCTAAATGTCTCAAATACTGAGTTCTTGTTCAAACAACAGTCTGCTCCAAAATCTGACAGCACCTTCATCCTGAAAACACAGAGACTGAAAAATCAAACTGGTATTTTTATTAACCTTGATGGAGGGAGATTTTTCAGGTTGTAATTCTTGGTTCTCAAACAGCTCAGAAGCTCTGATGACAGATGCTTTGAGTTTTTTTCACTTACCAGGAACTGATTTATTTTTTCCTTTTTCCTGTTTTTGGTTTGTGTTGAACTTTAAAATATTAGATTATCACGAATTCAGATAAGAACATAAAAATATTTGGTAACACTTTCTGTGAACCAACCTCTTATAATGCATTATAACAACATTCATAATGTATTATAAATGTATTCATAATACATTATAACAGCTGTTATAACCCAGCCAGCATTTCCATGTGGGCCCCCATATGGGTCCCATGTGGGTTTGTCCATGGGTTCCATGTTGGCCCCACCTGGGCTTGCCCATGTGAACTGCAAGCGTGGATCAGCCCACATGAGACCCATATTGGCCCCATCTACAGATTCTTTCATTTGCCCATGTTTACTACAAGTACACTGTAAAATCCAATTAGTTATCCTTACTTTAAAAAAAGCATGCAAACCAATTGCCTTGAAAAAAACCAAGTAACTTTAACTTTATGACTCTAGTACACTCAAAAAAATGATTTTCGACTGTCATAGGTATTACTTGAACAAATTAACTTGCTTTTACTCAATTTAGCAAATTTCCAACCTTTAGTTCTTCTAAATAGATAAAACCAATGTGATTCTTTCAGTTTGAGTGAATTCAAATGAATTACATAAAACCAATGAGATTTGTTTACATAACGGTTCGGTCAGTAGGTGGCAGTATGCATCTGTAATGTTGTATTATGGTCTGCAAGTAAGACCAAAGAACAAGAATAGTTGTTTCTTTGGAGGAATGTTTGGAATTTTTGTCTCTCCCAGCCAGCATTTACTTGATACTTCAACTTTTTAGCAATCATTGCTTATTCTTTTGTTTTGTCAAAAAACGTTGACATTACTAAATCAGAGTAGTTGTTTGTACACTCAAAAAATGAATGCGCCAATTTTGTCAGTTTTACGTATTTCAATTACATAACAAATTTCCATCCAATTTAATTAAGTAATTCTAACATAAAACAGTTAAATAACTCTAATGTATTTATATTGAATAAAACAAATGTAGCTCATAGAATTTACCTAACTTACTTAAAAAATCAGTTTATGTAATTTCTTTGAATAAATTCTATATGATTCAAATATGTTGATGTTTCCAAAACCACAGGTGAGACTGTCAGTGCATCTGTTGGCACTGGCAGGCAATGCTTCCAACATGTAATCTACATGTGGCAAAGCCAGTGCTTTGCCTCATCATGTCTTCACCCTACCAGAGTGATTAATCTGATTCACTGCCTAAATGTGGCAATGTTGAAATGAGTTTGTGTTCTCTAAGTACTTTTCTAAGTTTGTGTTACAGCAAGCAGGGGTGGGAGATTACTGTCAGACTAGTCAAATGACTTTGACAAACTTTTGCGCAGAAAGCATGATAACTATTGTTTACTCTGCAAAGGGGGTCAAAGGGGTCAAAGGTAGTCTTGAGACTGGAGGGACAGTTCAGGGCCTGTGCCCTTTTCTGTCCATGGTAGGGTTGAGATTCTGGCTGAAGAAGAGGGAGCCAGAGGACTCGAGAGGATGGGACACATGTGGGTACCAAGGAAAAAAAATAAATAAATAAAGAGGAGAAAGAGAGAGAGAAAAATAGAGAGCAAGAGAGAGACAGGGAGAGAGAGAGGGCGGGGGTGTTAAGTGCTTGTTTTTGTTTTGTTTTCTATTGATTTTTTATTTTTTTTTTTGAGTGAATGTGAATGATTTATTCTGCAACTCACGTTCAAACAGTGTGGTCTGCAACATTGACCCCCTCACTCATGGTGTCACACTTCTAAAAACAATTCTCACTACAAAACGTGATCTAATAGACCAAACATGCCTAATAACAACTTTGCAATGAACATGAACATTATAAAAAAATATGCATGTTTAGTTTATTAGTTTATATTTTAGTGAGGGTTTTTTTTAAGTGTGACACCATGAGTGAGGGGTCAATGTTGCAGACCACGCTGTTTGTATGTGTCTATCTATAATTCAGAATAAATAGTGTGGCTGTTGATGCTTCCTGTGCAAGAGCTTGTCAAGAATCCATTTCTCTAAACTGCTTGCCACAATGTGAAACTAGAAATGTAATCATACCTCCACTGCTAGCTACCTCTCTCATTACAGAAAACCCTTTTAAAAGGAATGCTGGATCCCAACAATGAGCCATATCAGTCACTCCCTCCCTGGTGGGGTGGAGACATAGTGACTTAAGACATTAGCTTTGCCATGTTTGTGAGTCATAGCACAAACATTGCCTGCCATCGCAAACAGATGTGCTGACAGTCTCACCCATGGTTTTTTGAAAATTTTCAACTGGCCCCTCCACTCAAACAACGATATATACTATGTTATCTCAGTTTAACATGATCTTTGCATCTTTCAGCTGAATAGTACAAACAACTAATCTGATTTAGTAATGTCAACGTTTTTTGACAAAACATAAAAGAATAAGTAATGATTACTAAAAAGCTGAAGTGGAAACAAAATCCAGGTTTACACTGTAGTCTGTACTAAACCTTGAGCACTAATAACTTCCTGACCTAAGTACTCTATACAAAGGAATTGGAGTTATTTGAACTGAAGTGCAATTGTTCTTTACTTAAAAAGCTTTTTTAGTACAATGCAAAAATCTCTGTTTTACTCTATTAGAGTCATAAAGTTAAAGTTACTTGTTTTTTTTCAAGGCAATTGGTTTGCATGCTTTTTTTTAAAGTAAGGATAACTGATTGGATTTTACAGTGTATTTGTAGTAAACATGGGCAAGCCCAGGTGGGGCCAACATGGACCCCATGGACAAATCCACATGGGACCCATATAGGAACCCACATATAACCCATATGGGGTCCACATGGAAATGTTGGCTGGGAAGTCATTATAAGCAGTCATAACAACGTAACAGTGTTAATAAGCAGTGATTATAAGCTATTATGGAGGAATGATTTATAATGCATTTTAAGTTAATGCATAAAAAAGGAGAGCATCTTAAAAATTCTGGGTTTCATAATGCATTATAACTCCCCCAACTTTATCCAGTTATAGATGTTCATAGAAAACTGATTCAATACATTATAAGAAGTTATGATTTCTATGACTGAATAATGAGTTATTGAAACTTGTAACATGCTATAGCAGGACTTTGGTGGCTGTAAGTAAAGTGACAGCACTGTATGAGGTTATTACTAACTATAAGATCTTTTGACACATTTATTGATTATAATTGAAATATATCATAAATTAAAAAAATGCTTTATAGATAGATAGTTTATTATCATTGCATGGTAAAACAACAACATTTGATTTGGCAGTCTCCTCTGTAGCAGCAAACCGTATATATATATATATATATATATATAGGGAAGGAGTAATAGACTGATCCGGAGCTCTGTCTGGATATAGTAATGTCTTTAAAGGATTCTTCTCTATTGGGAGCTAGGGCTGTTAGTGGGAATCTGCAATGTCTGGGTGCATTTCTACCTTCATACTGTGGTGAGCAGTCATGAGGAATAGATCCCAGACAACTTAAATGACATTGACAAACTCTCCCACACAAAGAATGAGCAGCTGTTTTTTATTCTGAACCACACATAGTCACGTACAAACAGTGTGGTCTGCAACATTGACCCCCTCACTCATGGTGTCACACTCCAAAAAACACTTCTCACTAACGACACAAACTAATAAACTAAACATGCATCATTTTTAATAATGTTTATGTTCATTGCAAAGTTGTAATTACCAATGTTTAGTCTATTAGTTGACGTTTTTGCCTGATCTCCAGAATACAATGTGGTTCTTCATGTAACCATTAGAACACAAGAGGGTTATTGGTGAAACCCTTAGGAAGTGGTCCCTGTGTGGGTTCTAGATGAAACCCTGGAAATATAAAAGGGTTCTCAGTGGAACTTCCTGTGTGATTTTGTCTTTAACTGAAATGCATTTTAGTTTTAGTTACATTTTAGTCATTTCTGTCCTTTTTAGTTTTAGTCCAGTTTAGTCTTAAAACATTTTAGTCTAGTTTTAGTCCATAAAAAGTCCTCACACTCTAGTCTTTACTTTTAGTTCAAGCATTTTTTTTTTTTTTTTTTTGCCTAAATCATGGTAGTGTGTTTTTGCTTTCTACAGCTGAGAGGCAGAATAGTTATTCTACACATTTACCCACAGTGGAGAAATATCACGGATTTTGAATGTCTGATGAAAACTAAATTACATTTTAATCTAATTTTAGTCATCTTGATGAAAACTAAACTTACTTTTTGTCAGTTTTAGTTAACACAGATCTATTTTTTTTAGTCTAGTTTTTGTCATCGAAATAAAGGGTGTCAATGAACATTTTTAGTCACAGTTTTAGTCGATGAAATGAACACTGTTGAGTTCTGAGCAGACATTCAGCAGCTCTAGACTGATCTACACTCATGTTGGTATTTTGAAGAATAAAGTGAATTAAGGTGCTTGTGTACAACACTGGCTCCATCGTGGACGATGGTCACATCACAGAGAAACACAATTTGCAAATGTAACACCAAGACGGAAGAAAGACTCGCAGCTCTAATATTATGCATTGCTATGGGATTAAACTTACATCACACATCAATCATGTCTTCTACTTTATACTACAAGACTTATTTTTCTAATAAGTATTTACTATGATTTTTATGATTTTTTATATATTAAAATAAAATCTTAAGTAATGCTAATATTATACATTGTAGTGACATTAAACTGACACATAAATCATCTTCTTTACCACAACTATAAGACTTAATTTTAAGTCCTGTCAAGTAATGTTCAGGTTTCCCTTAGTATCAGATAACATAAAATTTATATTTGTCATGAAAAATTCCAACATTATAATTGTTTTTAATCAGTTCTGGTAGAAATGGACATTTTCAGGCCCCAAGCTTTGATTATGTGCTCCAACAAACTAAATGCAGACCAATGTTAAATTTGTTAAGACCTCAAAAAATCTTGAAAAAAAATCAGCAAAACTGAAAAGAGCTTTGGTAGCTCATTTAAGTTCAATTTCTCACCCTGTAACAATACATATCCACAAATACTTCTTCAAAATTGCTTCAGATTTACTTATGTGATGGCAAATAACTACGTAACACTTCTGTATGCCAACCAAGCTGCAACCTCCGGTCCTGAAAAATGAAACCAATGCGGAAGTGCAAAAAATTGCTATACCGCGACTGTCCGCTTGAGGCTGGCTGCAGGAACATCGGAAGTCCCGTCTGCACACAGAAACAGCCGGTTTTGACACACAAAATAAACTGGTTTACAGCCTGGTTCAAAACACCAAACATGTCTCATTAGCTAGGGTCTCATTGTGCTCCCACTGTACGGGGGGTGAATTTTTTTGTACCACAATCGTTTGGATTATATTTGGGATGAAAGCTGATTGGCATGTCTCATTTGATTGACAGATAGTTCGGCAGGCAGAGGCTCCGTTTCTGTCAACCGGAATGCTAGCTAGCAGGCTGACAGGAAGTCGCGCTTAGTGGGCGAGCCGTTAGGTTGATCTAAAGTTTGGTTGAGACTGCGATTTCAACATGGAAGCATCCACGGATTGGCTTCAAGAGCCATTTGAGTCAGCCTATTGTAAGCAGACGACTGACGTCACACGGGGTTTGTCCAGTTCTTTCTACAGACTATGATGCCAACAGATAACAACTGCCATTGTGCCACCAACTGATAAGACACATCATGACTTGCATGCCATGTTTCATTAGGCTACTCTTACAATAGTGCTAACGGTTTGGTAATAGTGGCTGATTGCGATCACACTGGACATTATTGCAATTTGCACTTGAGATTGCGACATAAGACAGAAATGGTTTCATAAGTCTACCATCAAGAAAAAAAGCAGAATAATGATCATTTGAAGTGAGTATTTCTCTAATCAAAACATGCAAACATTAAGTGAAATTAAAAAGAAATATACAATGTAAAACCTGGAATTTTTATAGAACTCCTTTCAAAATAATTTATTATTTTCCAAAAATAAAAGTTCTTCCTTTAAAAATAAATAAATATAAATAAATAGATAAAGGTAGTTCTACAAAGGGCCACTGTTGCATTATCATTCACTAAAATTATTGAATTGCCCAGCCTGACATTGCAACTATGTTAAGATTAACTGTGCAGCACTAATTTACAATGTGTGCTCTTTCCTCTTGTAAGTAAGGACATGACAGGAGTAGTTTTTATCTTCCTTAGTCTCACAAATATCACTGCAGCAGCCCATTTTGAGATTGTGCCACAACCCAAATGTTTGCAAAACCCTGACGTGCATGAATATGTGAGGGCCCATTCAGTACAGCTTGCAGCCCTAGTTTGTGTTGTCACACAAAGCAATGGCATTGCTTGATGGCACTACAATGGATAATATTAGAATTACTGTAGATTTGTTACATAATTAAAGATCTAAAAAAAAAATCATAAAATTACCCAATTGTCTTGTAGTCTTGTAGTATACACAAGAGGAAATGATCGATGTGTGATGTCAGTTTAATATCACTACAATGTATAATATTAAAGTTACTTTAGATTTCTTACATTATTTCATTTTTATTTGATTATTTAATCATAAAATATACATTAAAAATACTTTATTTGGAAAACTGCACTACAATGGATAATATTAGAGTTATTGTAGATTTTTTACACAATTAAAGATAAAAAAAAAAAACATAAAATTACCCTAAAGACTATTTTGCCAAAAAAGTCTCGTAGTGTAAATTAGAGGTCATGATAAATGTGTGATCTAAGTTTAATGTCACTACAATGCACAATATTAGAGTTATTGTATATTTTTTCTCACTGGTATGGAAATTTACTGTCCCTGGGCAGAAAAATTGACAAAAAATGTGTTGTAGCTCGCAGTCCACTGTACTGTGAGTGAAAAGAGAGTTGGTTATGTAAATGTAATGATCCTGTGCTG
The DNA here is from genome assembly GCF_018320785.1 of Cheilinus undulatus. Lineage (NCBI taxonomy): Eukaryota > Metazoa > Chordata > Actinopteri > Labriformes > Labridae > Cheilinus > Cheilinus undulatus. Next base: position 3,171,725 of record NC_054877.1, on the reverse strand, counting down.
AGTTATTAAAGTGAAAAGGCCAAATCTTTGAATATGTTTCTATGTCCAGCCTTACACCTAATGACCTTACCTCAGATATTAGAGTTGAACACTAACACAGATAATAACAACATACCAAAGTTTGGATAATAACAGAGAGCTGGCTGCATGAAAACATTCCAGACCTGGCTGTGGAGCTAGTGGGCTCCGGACTAGTTAGCAGGCTCCAGACTAGTTAGCTGAGCTAGTAGGCCGTACCATATATACAGAGGACTGGACACCTGACTCGTGGACCTCATGGGACTGCACTTTGTGTTCCTAACTATTAGCTATATATACATATATGGTGTTATATATATATAACATAATGTTACACACATTTTTTGTCCCCCTTACTACACACAGCTAAAATATTATCAAACTATGACATAGTTCAGAGGTAAGTGTCATAGACACATCTAATGGAGTGTTTTCACTCTGTTTTGACTGACTACTAATGGTCAGAGGTGAGTATTTGACATATCAGTATGGTGAGTATGCACCATATCAAGTAGAAGTGCAAGAAAAGTATACCCTTATTTTGAAAAATCTCTGCCTGAATTCATTTTTTTTATTTACTATAAATGATTACAGAAATGTAATGAAGTACATTTACAGGAATAATGTCAATTAACACAAATTTGATGCAAAATACTTGATGGAAAGCTCCTCTGCTTTGATAAACATTTGATGATTCTTTAAATTTCTACTCCATACATCTCATAGGTCAGTACTGAACTGTTCAGCAATCATACCAGCCTTTTTTCTAAACTCATGAACAAAATATAAGCTAAATGCTAAATAGGCTAATATATTGATGTAACTCTGATATAAGAATGATGGCAAATTAACCACAGGTAACATTTTATTCTACTATTAAAATTAAGGGCATTAAATATTAATGAGAATCCTGGCACAGGTCTCCCTGTATGTAACTGTCTGAATTCAGGACTTTTATTTATAATTGAGTCATTGTGAGAGCCATTAATCTAAACCTCTTTAAGTCTTCTATATAAAGTGAAATCACAGTCTAATGATGTTTATTAATCTATATTTTGATACTTCACAGAGCTCACTCACCCACTGCTTTCATGCTTCTCATACTCATGATATACCTGTCACACACCTGCCTCTCCTCCTCCACATGCAGCTGCAGCAGCATCAGACTTTCTACTGCATGAACTGCGTCTTTACAAGTTTTGCGCATCTCAACAGTTTTTTATTCTAATTTGACAATTATTTCCGTATCCAATCGTAATCCAACTGTTTTAGCGATTAGTTTCTTTTTCCTCCAGACACTTTAGTTTCACTTTCTAGGCTGGAGCAGAGTGGGGAGGGGAGGGGAGAGCTTTATAGGACCTTTAGGACACGTGATTGGGCCAGTAAACTGTCATTATAAAGTAAACAGCCAATGGGCCACTGCCCCTGCTCTATGGGCCGGTGCTTAGCAAAAAATGAAAAGAAACAGATCATGCTGGCCCCACAGTACGTCGGCCCACCGGGCATTTGCCTGGTATGCCATATGGCCAGTCCAGCCCTGTTCAGGTTTTACTGATTTAAAGCACTTTTCTGAGAAAGCTAAGAAGCATGAACAAACCAGGGTCCACATTAACAGTGCTCTGCGACTGGCCACGCTTGGTCAAACAAACACAGCTGCTCGGCTTGATGAAGGCTACAGGATAGCAATGAAGAGGTCCACAAAAATCTTCACATTCTGTCTAAGATAATGGACTGCATTAAATTCTGTGGTGCCTTTGAACTAGCTCTGCATGGTCATGATGAGGGTGAAAGCTCTGAAAATCCTGGTGTTTTTCGAGGCTTGGTGGATCACAGGACTACAAGATCATCTGCAGACTGCTACTGGTTTTAAAGGAACATCCAAGACTACAGAATGAACTGCTTGATTTTATGCTGTCAGTTGAACAGGTAAAGAGTGCAAACTATGTCTCCATTCAGGCAGATGAAACTATGGACATTTCAACACAGTGCCAGCTGATACTTGTCCTCCGTTACATCGACAAAGCCCATGATGTGCAAGAGATTTTTTGAGTTTATTCCTCTCCAGAGGGCCACAGCTGACTCCATCTCCATAGCACTCTTAGACAGGTTGGGCTCCATTCTCCCAGATGACCAGAGGCCAAGCTAATTGCCCAGGCTTACAATGGTGCAAGTGTGATGAGAGGGGCCACAGGTGCTGTCCAGAGGAAGAAAGATGCTTATGCACATGCACATTATGTCCACTGTTATGCACACCAACTTAACCTGATAATGCAGCAGGTGACATCTCAGGTCCCAAGAGTACATCAGTTCTTTTCTGACCTGGCTGGCTTCTCTGGCTTTTTTTTCAAGATCTCCAAAGAGAACCAGTGTTCTTGATAGGGTAGTAGCTCACAGACTTCCAAGGGCAAGCACAGTAAGGTGGAACTTCCACAGCCGTGCTGTGAATACTGTGATTGAGCACAAAGAAGACCTTGTTGAATGTTTTGAATCCATCAGGGACTCTGGTGATTTTGATCCTATCACTGTTGGAGAAGCTGAAGGCTTTGTGAGGCTGCTGGAGGTCGAATCTTTCACCTTCTTTTTGAAACTGTTTCACTGCATCATCAGGACATCATGTAGCAGTTCAGAGGCAACATGCAAAAGATCAGGTAAATTGATATATATGATGACCTGCTCAATATTTCCAAAATTGTGTAAATGTCTCTTATACTTGAACAACTTTCCTTTGTTATTAATTATCTATGTTACTACATGGCCACACAGACATGACTTTTATTCTGGTTTGATTAAGAGACTCCCTCCCTAGTCTTTGAGGAGAACACACTAGCAGTGAATCTCAGCGGCAGCTCGCCAACAAACACCGCACCCTGTGCCCAGGTGTACTGCAGAGGGAAGCTTCAGAGGTGAGGTGTGAGCTAAATGGATGGAGGTTTATTACAAAATTTTAATTGTAACTATGCTTCTATTTTCACACAAAAAGGGAAGTAAATCTTGTATGACTAAATATTTAAGTTTACAGTTCTTCATCATTTGTAGCATGCATATAGATATATATATATAACCCTTCATTCTGCTTGGTTAAATGCCCCAGTTTTCAAACATTTACAAAACGCCAATCTTCTGGTGAAATTAACTGCCTCATCAAAAAAGTTTTATTTGGACCCAGACAGTAAAGGTTATACATAAAAAACATTCATGTTGTAACAATAGCAAGTAACAAAGCAAGCAGGTAATAATACAGTTACTAAAAATGCTGATCAGTTTTCCAAAAGATCATTTTAAGAACTAAAGCATTCGGACACCTGGATCGGTAGTTGAGATGTTTTTAATACATCTTACATCCTACATTTCTGATAGGCCTGCATGGGAAAACATAAATGATATACTGCTTACCTTTATACCAACCTTAAGTGCTTGAATGATTTGGTTCAACATGTCAAATCTGTTTTCATATCTAATATATATTGTTATTAAGTGGTTCCTTTATTAATTTTTTTGGTTTGTGACACCATCCTGGGCCATGTGAAATAGAGGTTCTCCTTACCAAGCACCTTATTAGTGCTACACTTCTGCAGGGAGAAAAATTCCAGAAGTACAACAGCAATTCCCCTGAAGCAGCACTGAAAACCACATTGGAAGCTTACCCAATGCTGAACAAGAGCAAGCTGAAAACTGAACTGTCATCCTTAAAAGAAAGAAAGGCAAAATTCTTGTTCAAGGGTAAGACAGGGATCTAAATGCAGAGAATGACTAAAGAGTGTGCTTGTACTTAGCATGGTCAAACACTGACTGATTGGGCTTCTAAAGGGGAATAAGGTTTAATGCAGAAATGTTGACAAGACTTAGTCTTTAAAGTCTTCTTTATTTAAGTACAACAAGTGCCATTTCCTCTGACACCCTACAGACTCATATCGCGCGATAAGAAAATGATCGCACATTAATCTATTCACTAAAGGGGCTTACAGACAGCCAAGCACATGTAGTAGGCTACCAACACGCCTCCAGTCATTTCCAATCGGAGGAGTGCGGAGGCTTGGGTCTGCTGTGAGCAGGCTTACGCTCCACTGAACTGGACAATGTCTGTTTTTAATGGTAGAGTGGATGCTTGGGTGTGTGATTACAACCAGTAGTCGATATTACATGTTGTTTGCACATAAGCACAAACCAGAGGTTGCGCTGGGACAGAGCGCCGTATCAGCTTTAAGACATCATCGTAAAAACTAAACTTCTTTAACCAGCACAGCAGTTTGTTCACATTTTTCTTCAATAAAGGGCAGAAATCATCAGAATCCAGTCAATTAATGGTATGCTGTGACTCACCTTACAGATGAACACAGGCTGGAGTCAGTGAGAGGAGGTGCAAAGGCAATAAAAGTCTCCTGTCACCTCAAAAACCGCTGTATCTTTTAATCATCCATGGCTGCATGATGGACATTTTGCCAGGTCAAAACAAAAACAATCTTCTTCTTCTTTCTCCTCCTTTGCGGGGTAGTAAACCAGCTATGTGCATACCGCCACCTGCTGTTTCAGACCAAGTAAATACGCAAGTACGCCAGGGCATGGTTCGATATTGCTAGTGTGAAAGCATGCCTGCGGGGGGGGGAAATCAACTGGGCCTAATGTGAAAGCACCCTAAAATCCCGCTGGATCCATCCTGACAGAGAGCTTCATACAGCACATGCTCATGCGTCACAGCACTGAGACAAGTTGGAGAGATGGAGAACAACTTTTTAATTCTGTCTCTGTTATGACCTGTGAGTAGGCTACAAACGTATGCCTTTATCTGTTAGATTTCCATGACTGATATCATGGAAACTACGGTGTTAAAGTGAGGTTCAGAGAGAGAGAGAGAGAGGGAGAGAGAGAGAGGAGAGTCGGCGGTGGTGAGCGAGCAAGAGAGAACAGGCACTGATCTGAATCATCCTTCATCCATCTCTCTGTTATGTTTCCATGGTTGAAGTCCGCATGATAAATGAGCAAACTTTGGTGTTTAAAGTGAGGGTTCAGTGGTGAGCAAGCGAGGTGTTCTCAGTCAGTCTGTGATACATTTTCCTTAATATTTAGATAGGTCAAGCATTTTTTTATGTCTTCGGCAAAATTCAAATCTAGCATTTTAATCTAGATTAATCTAGATTAACTACAGGATTGCTGTGAGATTAATCTAGATTTAAAAAATTAATCTATGCCCAGCATTACTTTATTCACAGTGTAGTAACATCTTTTGATGTACCTCACATACATAACATATCAAATTGGGATTTTGTTGTAGCCCTTTCTGAAGGAAATTGCACCAGCCGCCAATGTGGATAGTCATTCACAAATTTCAGAGAAGTTTTAGTTTTAGTTGTTTAAATGAAAAATGATACGTCCCAAATGTGTTATACTTTTGAAAAACTTTGATTGCAGCGGCAGATTCTGTCATAATCAATCACTGCTAGCTTCATGGAGCTAATCTGCTGACTAAAAAGACTAAATAACTGCAACATTTATAGCCTAACTTTTGATATAGCCTTTATGTACCTCATTACTGACCAATAGGGAAAGAGTCCTGCACCATAGCAATAACTTCACCAGCTAGGTAGAATTTCTGTCTTGTTGAAGGAGCTGCCTCCTTGTAAAGCCTATAAAATGGTCTCAGTCACTCTCTTGACTTAGGCCATTATACAAAACAGGTAAGATCACATGATTTGTTCAAGGATGTTGGTTATTTTACCAGAGGTGGCCAGCATCATACAGAGCTAAGATATACTATATTGCCAAAAGTATTTGCTCACCTGCCTTGACTCACATATTAACTTAAGTGACATCCCATTCTTAATCCATAGGGTTTAATATGACGTCGGTCCACTCTTTGCAGCTATAACAGCTTCAACTCCTCTAGGAAGTGACTATTCTATAAAAATGTGATTATCAACTCAAAATAATGATGATACAAATGATGAATGTCCTCAAAATGGGAAAAGTAGGATCCGAGGGTTAAGCAGGTTAAACATTAGTCCGTTTTCTCCTGTCTTCCTGACCCTCACAGAGTTTTGCGGCCCGGAGCCAAACAGGTGTGTCGTACGCTGACGTGACGTCAGTGCATCCCCCTTTTTTTGTGTGTGTAGCTCCACCTTTTTTGGATGGTTAGGTAAGATTGGTACCCCTATGAAAGGCTGTCGATAAGTGGGACGGTACGGGCCTTTTTTTTGGGGGGGGGGGCCTTTACAACTTTTGCTCTATGGAGATGCAAAAAAACACGTGCTGTTCTGCACGGAACTGAAACAGACCTATTGCTGGAAACGACCTATATGACACCCCAAACAGAGTATGTCGAGCTAAGTTTACCACTGCAGTGTACAACAACCTGTTGTGCTACTCATGTGATTGATGATAGCACAGCCAACAGCTGATGGATGTGTGACTGACAGGCAGTGAGACGAGAACGAGACATGATGAAGCAGCGACTGAATCAAAGTTACAAAGTCACAGATACCAGCATTATGAGTGAGTCTGTGCACATACACAAACTAAATTAACCCTGTATTCTCCTCACAGAGCCTGCACGGGTTTCCAGCAGCAGCATTTCATCATTTCACACCGTTAAGATGAATTTATTTTGCATTTGCCCATCATGTGCGCCCCCAAGTAGCGCACGCAGAGGAGGGGTGGGGGTTGGAGCAGTGATCTGAATGGGTCAGAGATCAGCTTAGCTTCTTCATTAGCTGTCAAACCAACAGTTTCAAAAGATTCAGGACATCTTAATGATGTTTTTAAATTTCCAGTTTGGTCTTGTTTTCTGTCAGGAGAGCTGCTGCTCCTAGTGTCTGCGCAACATTTATCTCGTTTTCTTGATTTCCTACCTTCCAAGAATATTCCATCTTCCTTTAGGCTGTCTGAAGTTAAACCAGCCACCTTTAGACTGATCACTCTTCATGGACAAACAGCTGGGTTCAGGAGAGTCTGACCTCTGCTCCATCCTGATACTGAAAAACAACAATATTTGTTTACCTATAGATATTATTGTCTAGAATTTTTTTTTTTTCATAGAGATGGGTTTATTTTGAGATACCATGTTTGGATAGAGTTGTTCCTAAAGAGAGTTTTTCTTTTTAAATTTCTTACCTTCGATCGGCAGGTTGTTTGAAGTTAATAGAGGCATCTTTAGACTGATTACTCTTCATGGACAAACAACTGGGTTCAGGAGAGTCTGGCCTCTGCTCCATCATGACACTGAAAAACAACAAGATATGTTTACCTACAGATATTATCATCTAGAGATATATTTATACAGAGAAATTTATAAATAGATTTGATATGTTTGTATAGAAATATAATTATATTGAGATCACATGTTTATATTGAAAGGGTATTTTCATATAGTTATTTTATATCAAAATATGTGCAATTATACAGATATGTTCATATAGAGAGAATATGTTTATATGAAGATATGTTTATATAGAGAGAATATGTTTATATGAAGATATGTTTATATAGAGAGAATATGTTTACATGAAGATATGTTTATATAGAGAGAATATGTTTATATGAAGATATGTTTATATAGAGAGAATATGTTAATATGAAGATATGTTTAAATAGAGAGAATATGTTTATACGAAGATATGTTCATATAGAGAGAATATGTTTATATGAAGATATGTTTATATAGAGAGAATATGTTTATATGACAGTATGTTTATATAAAAAGATTTTTTTTAATATGAAGATATGTTTATATAGAGAGAATATGTTTATATGACGGTATGTTTATATAAAAAGACTTTTTTATATGAAGATATGTTTATATAGAGAGAATTTGTTTGTATGAAGATATGTTTATATAGAGAGAATATGTTTATATGAAGATATGTTCATATAGAGAGAAAATGTTTATATGAAGATATATTTATATAGAGATAAATTTTTTTCTATGAAGATATGTTCATATAGAGAGAACATGTTATATGAAGATATGTTTATATAGAGAAAATATGTTTATATGAAGATATAATTATATAGAGAGAATATGTTTATATGAAAATATGTTTATACAGAGAGAATTTGTTTATATGAAGATATAATTAAATACAGAGAATTTGTTTATATGAAGATATGTTTATATAGAGACAATTTGTTTATATGAAGATATGTTCATATAGAGAGAATATGTTTATATGAAGATATGTTCATAGAAAGAGAATATGTTTATATGAAGATATGTTTATATAGAGAGAATATGTTTATATGACAATATGTTTATATAAAAAGAATTTTTTTATATGAAGATATGTTTATATAGAGAGAATATGTTTATATGAAGATATGTTTATACAGAGAGAATATGTTTATATGAAGATATGTTTATATAGAGAGAATATGTTTACATGAAGATATGTTTTTATAGAGAGAATATGTTTATATGAAAATATGTTTATACAGAGAGGATTTGTTTATATGAAGATATGTTTATATAGAGAGAATATGTTTATATGAAGATATGTTCATATAGAGAGAACATGTTTATATGAAGATATGTTCATATAGAGAGAACATGTTTATATGAAGATATATTATTATAGAGATAATTTTTTTTCTATGAAGATATGTTCATATAAAGAGAATTTGTTTATATGAAGATATGTTCATATAGAGAGAACATGTTTATATGAAGATATGTTCATATAGAGAGAACATGTTTATATGAAGATATGTTCATATAGAGAGAACATGTTATATGAAGATATATTTATATAGAGATAATTTTTTTTCTATGAAGATATGTTCATATAGAGAGAATATGTTTATATGAAGATATTATTATATAGACAGAATATGTTTATCTGAAAATAAGTTTATACAGAGAGAATTTGTTTATATGAAGATATGTTTATATAGAGAGAATTTGTTTATATGAAGATATGTTTATATAGAGAGAATATGTTTATACAAAGATATGTTCATATAGAGAGAATATGTTTATATGAAGATATGTTTATATAAAAAGATTTTTTTTAATATGAAGATATGTTTATATAGAGAGAATATGTTTATATGACAATATGTTTATATTAAAAGATTTTTTATATGAAGATATATTTATATAGAGAGAATTTGTTTATATGAAGATATGTTTAAATAGAGAGAATTTGTTTATATGAAGATATGTTTATATAGAGAGAATTTGTTTATATGAAGATATGTTTATATAGAGAGAATATGTTTATATGAAGATATGTTCATATAGAGAGAACATGTTTATATGAAGATATATTAATATATAGAGAGAATATGTTTATATGAAAATATGTTTATACAGAGACAATTTGTTAATATGAAGATATGTTTAAATAGAGAGAATGTGTTTATATAAAGATATGTTTATATAGAGAGAATATGTTTGTATGAAGATATGTTTATATAGAGAGAATATGTTTATATGAAGATATGTTCATATAGAGAGAACATGTTTATATGAAGATATATTTATATAGAGATAAATTTTTTTCTATGAAGATATGTTCATATAGAGAGAATATGTTTATATGAAGATATGTTTATATAGAGAAAATATGTTTATATGAAGATATGTTTATATAGAGAGAACATGTTTATATGAAGATATGTTTATAGAAAGAGAATATGTTTATATGAAGATATGTTTATATAAAAAGATTTTTTTTAATATGAAGATATGTTTATATAGAGAGAATATATTTATATGACAATATGTTTATATTAAAAGATTTTTTATATGAAGATATATTTGTATAGAGAGAATATGTTTATATGAAAATATGTTTAAATAGAGAGAATTTGTTTATATGAAGATATGTTCATATAGAGAGAATATGTTTATATGAAGATATGTTTATATAGAGAAAATATGTTTATATGAAGATATAATTATATAGAGAGAATATGTTTATATGAAAATATGTTTATACAGAGACAATTTGTTAATATGAAGATATGTTTAAATAGAGAGAATATGTTTATATAAAGATATGTTTATATAGAGAGAATTTGTTTATATGAAGATATGTTCATATAGAGAGAATATGTTTATATGAAAATATGTTTAAATAGAGAGAACATGTTTATATGAAGATATGTTCATATAGAGAGAACATGTTTATATGAAGATATATTTATATAGAGATAAAAATTTTTCTATGAAGATATGTTCATATAGGGAGAATATGTTTATATGAAGATATGTTCATATAGAGAGAATATGTTTATATGAAGATATGTTCATATAGAGAGAATATGTTTATATGAAGATATGTTTATATAGAGAAAATATGTTTATATGAAGATGTTATTATATAGAGAGAATATGTTTATATGAAAATATGTTTATACAGAGAGAATTTGTCTATGAAGATATGTTTACGAAGATATGTTTATTTAGGGAGAATTTGTTTATATGAAAATATGTTTAAATAGAGAGAATTTGTTTATATGAAGATATGTTTATATAGAGAGAATATGTTTATATGAAGATCTCAGTTTTTGTAGACCAACTAGCAGGTTTTCTGTTTTCTCTGTGTTAAAGAAAATTCTGTGACATCCAGTGGTTTATTTCATCAATGCATTTGACCAAGTCATTCATTGGGTTGAGATTGTCAGGGTAGAGTGAGACATAAAGCTGTGTATCATTGGCATATGAATGGTAAGAGACATTGTGTTTCTTAATGATTGAACCAAGTGGGAGCATGTACAGACTGAACAACAGTGGACCAAGAACTGATCCTTGTTGCATCCCGCAGTCCAGACTGAAATTTACTGATGTGAAATTGCCGAGTGAAACTGAGAATGTTCTTTCCTTTAAGTATGATTTAAACCAGTGAATAACAGATCCTGAGAGGTCTATGGAGTTTTCAAGTCTATGGAGTAGGATGTAATGGTCAACCGTATCAAAGGTGGAACTTAAATCTAATAATACTAAGACGGAAAGTTTGTTTGAATTGTTGCTGAGTTTTAAATCGTTTATGACCTTGACCAGTGCTGTTTCAGTGCTGTGATTGGTTCTGAGTCCTGATTGGTAGATATCATACAAATTGTTATGGGTTAGGTAATTGTGTAGTTGATTATAGATGACTTTTTCTATGATTTTACTGACAAAGGGAAGGTTGGAGATGGGCCTGTAGTTGCTAATTATTGATGGATCAAGCTTGTTGTTTTTGAGTAATGGCGTGATAATGGCGTGCTTTAGAGAAATAGGAAAATCACCAGACTGAAGAGATGCATTGATAATACAGAGCAGATCCTGTAACATTACATGAGAGACATGCCTAAATAATTTTGTAGGAATGGGGTCGAGAGAACAGGTAGAGGACTTGAGGTGTTTGATAACTTCCTTGAGGTCACTAATGTTCACAGGTTTAAAATTGCACGTTGGTCTGGGAATTTTTGTAAACTGAGGAGCATAGAGGGTCAGAATGACTGTTTTGTAGTTGAAGAGTGTTAGATCTGATGGTCGTAATCTTTTCCTTGAAGTATGTTGCAAATTCATTACACTGAGAAAGTCAGCAGGGGTTGATCTGGTGGGATTAATTAGTTTATCAACTGTAGAGAACAGGTAGCGGGTATTATTTTTGTTTTCATTGATCATTTTTGAGATGTGCTGCTGTCTTAACGTTTTGATTTCTTTATTGTAGGTGATTAGTGTATGTTTGTAGATTTCATAATGTATGTACAGTTTGCTCTCATTTTCTCTCAGCCTTTCTGCAGGATCTTGTTAGCATCCTTGCTCTATCCCCGTTTCTCCAAGGAGCCTTTGTTTTTCTGTTAATTTAGTTTTTATGGGTGCAATATTATCAGTGATGTGACTCACTGTGTTGTTGAAATTGTCCATCATGTTACTGAATGATGACATGGTGGGAAAATGATGAATTCTGTATTGTTGGATGAACTCATGAGATGTATTTTCACCAATAAAACGTTTGTTAACTGTTCTGACCACACTGTCATTTCTGGTGGAACAGGTCATATTGAAAAAGATGCAAAAATGGTCTGAGAGTGCGATGTCCAGAATATCACTGATTGTTATGGTTATTATGAGGCCTTTTGATAGAACCAGGTTGAGGGTGTATCCATGCTTATGTGTGGGTCCGGTAACATGCTGTGTAAATTCAAATGTATCTAGGATATTGAGAAACTGTTTTGTGTCCAGATTAGTGGAATTGTCTGTATGTATATTAAAATCAGAAATGACAATGTGGTCGTAGTCAATGGATAGTTTTGAAATCAGCTCAGTAAATTCATCAGTAAATCCTGTTCTTAGTTTAGGAGGGTGGTACACTGTGAGCATGATTGTAGAAACAACAGACTTAATAACAACAGCCAAGTATTCAAAGGTTGAAAATTCACCAAGACAGACAGTCTGACAGTCCAGGTTGCTATGATAGAGAAACGCAATCCCTCCACCTTTTTTGTTTTGTCTTGTACAGTGTAAAAATTTGAAGTTAGTAGGTGCTGTTTCAGTCAGCTCTTTGTTTCCAGTAGCATCCAGCCATGTTTCTGTGAGAAGGATGCAGTCCAGTTTATTTTCATAGATTATGTCATTAACCAGAAATGTTTTGTTAACCAAGGATCTAACATTAAGGAGGGCCAATTTCAAGCAGCAGGTGAGGGTGGTGGAGTCTGATTTGAGTGCTGCAGTTTTAATTAGGGCCTGAGCACCGACCTCGTGGGCAAGGACCCTATTGAAACTGTAGCCGTTATTTGAATTTGATTTTTCACACGAATACCATGGTTGCTCACAGCCTGTCTAGATTTTAAAATCCTCCTGTCACTGATTCTGACTGGAATCGTGGCAGGATGGGTGGATGACTGGGAGAGGAGACAGTGGTTGAGTCGACAGGGGTGGCTATGCACAGATGTTGGTAGTGACAGTAGAGAGCTGTTTATGATGTCCCTGTGCCTGATGTTATTCATTAAGTTTATGGGAGAAAGTGTTTCATGGATGGTCTTTAACCTGGCATTTGTGGCAGTTATATCAGTTAAAAAATTTTCAGTAGAGCAGCAGGATCCTGGCTCCACATGCACGGCAAAAGTTGAGAGTGGGGAACTATTGACACTGGCGCTAGGACCCTGGCTTGGGTTGTGGCTACAGTTGAAAACTCCACAATGAGGTTATTCTTCTCCATCACCTCTGCTCTCAGCAATACAATGCTTTTCCTCAGCTTAGAGATGGTAAGTCAGCATGACACACACTCTGACTTGTCAGCCATCCTGGTAGTCACAATAATAAATAAATGAGGATACAAGAGAGGTGCAAGTCCAATTCCTCAGCGATAAAAATTCTAAAAGGCAACAAATCCTTAGTGAAAAAAGTATCAGTAAAATCAGTGAAGAACGAAAAGGTAGTATTGCAGTTTGACAGCTAACCGCAAACACCAGTCTGTCCCAAACAAGGATACTTCCGTGTTGGTCTGTAACTTCTTATTTGGGCATCTGATGACAAAACTTTTACCCCTGGTTAAAACACTTTGATAAAAAAACTTGTAGCTAAAAGCAGAACTTCAGATAGTGATGTAAAAACAGGACAAAAGAACACTGATTTCTGGGGCGCCGGTAGTCGAGTGGTTAAGGCATGCGCCATGTACACAGGCGGCCTGGGTTCAAATCCAGCACTATTTCCTGCATGTCTCTCCCCACTCTCTTCCCTGTTTCCAACTCTAACCACTGTCCTATCAAATAAAGGCCAAAACTGAATCTTTAGACAAAAAAAAAAAAAAAGAACACTGATTTCTGTGAGATACCAGTATGCCAACCAACAACATGCCATGCATGAGGTACGCATTGTGGAACAGTCTACCTTTAAAAATTAGGCAGGCATCCTCCACAGATGTATTTAAGCAAAACTGAAGATCCAATGGGTGTTAAACTGTTTGTTTTACTGATGTCCTTTTTATTGGGTTAGTATGCTTCTATATGTTTGTTTTTATTGTCAAGTATTTTTATTTCCATTCTTTTGATCTCTGTGTAGAGCACTTTGACTGAAAGCACTTTATAAATAAAATTTATCACTATTATTATAGTATAATATACAGATATGTATACATAGAGATACTTTTATAGAGAGGATATATATATGTATATATATATATATATATATATATATATATATATATATATATATAGTAATTTCTTAAGAGAGTTGTCCTTTCATAATTTCTTACCTTCCATCTGCAGATTGTTTAAAGTTAATCCAGTCCTCTTTAGACTGATCACTCTTCATGGACACACAGCTGGGTTCAGGACAGTCTGGGCTCTGCTCCTCCATCCTGATACTGAAAAACAACAAGATATGTTTACATATAGATCTTATTATCTAGAGATATATTTATATAACAATATGTTTAAATAGAGTTGGTATGTATACATAGAAATGATATGATTATACTGCGATCATGTTTAAGTGAAGAGGAAATGTTCATATGATGTTTTTATATCACAATATGTTTATTTATCCAGACATGTTTATACAGAGATAACATGCTTTTATATAGTTATTTTTATATCAAGATGAAATTTTACCATAAACTTAGCACAAAAAGTAAGGAAATTTGTGTTTGTTTATTATTTCTTATTATTTCTTTGTTGTAACAATGCTTCTTGGTAATAAATCGTATCCCTTTGGAAAGCCTGTTTATTACCCTTTTAAATGATGCCACATTTGTAAGGATCATGCATTTGTGGGATGAGCAGCAGAGCTGAGTATGTGGGTTGTGCCCATGACAAAATTTGCCAAATCTTGTCTACCAAGACCTGAGGCAGATACGATGACGTCATTAACAAGCGTTATCGCGATAGGTCAGTAGAGCCCAAATCTCTACTGTAGGCCAAATTTATATCACTTAAACCATGTACCGCCTCTACCGCGCACCCCTAGGTCAAACAGTCAAGCAACATCATTTTATCAGGTTCAGTAGGACTAAAAGATATCAACAGCTGATGATCATATCAGGCCTCTCAAAACTTCCTGTCCAATCCCCAGAAGATCATTCAACTCTGAAAAGAAGATGTTGTGGTTTTAAGAGCATCTTTTGGCTTTAAATGTCTGCAGCTCTTAAATCTTCTCCAAGGCTATTAATATTTAAATAGTTTTAGAGCATTTGACCTGTTTATACAGAAATTCACTAGTCAGGCATTATTAGTCTATATATATATATATATATATATATATATATATATATATATATATATGTATACACACATCAGTAAGAAAAACTGGCAGAAATGTTGCAAAAATGTACCGATAAAGTGGTGGAAAGTGGTTAGAGTATGGAGAAAATGGACAAAACTTGGCAGGAAAAGTGATGTAAAGAGGTAAAATGTGTCAAAAATTAGTAAAGAGGAAAACGGGCAATAAGTTTTTATAAGAAATGGGTTAGAAGTGGCAAAAATGGATAAAAGAGTGGCACAAAGGGGATAAAATATTCAGGAAAGTGGTTTAAATGGGTTGAAGAATGGCACAAAGATGCAAAACATATCAAAAATGGGTTAAAAGTGGCAAAATATAGCAAAAATAGCCTGGCAAAGTCATGAAAAGGGGTTAAAATGTGTCAAAAATGAGTTAATATTTACTATCGTTATCTAAATTGGAGTCTATGGTTAATCTAGTTCTGTAGAAGTCCAGGATCATCTGATGGCAGAGCTGTGTTTACATGACAGTGATGTTTGAGCAGGAAGGTTAACAGGCCTGTCAGCACCAGTGAGGAGAATCATGGAGAAAACACAGACATAAATAATTAACCCATCTCTAAGTTACTCACTGTTCTGGAACAACTAGGAAATGACTAGTTGCTTTTCTATCAGGATAAATGAAGCTTACTAAAAAAAAACACTCTGAAACCCTGCTCTGCTGTCTGTAATGCAGGACAGATATGAGGGGAAGAGGGGGGGCAAGGGAGAGAGAGCAGAGGGTGAGGGGCTCTGTAGGGGGAAATCACAGCAGCTAATGTCCGCATCGCCTTTACCCAGAACCAGCCCTGTCTGTTAATCATAATACCTTTACATAATGAAACTTTAACTTATAGCTTTATAATGCAGGAGAGCGGCTCAGTGTGTGTAAAGTCATGAAATGCTGGACTTACCCACACAAAGCAGGACATCTGGTCAGAGCTATACTCTAAGAAATGAACTAGTGATGTTATTCATATTATTTAACTTGCAGTGTTTCCCATACATTCATTTATTTGTGGCGGACCGCCACAAATAAATTAGGCCCGCCACAAATAGATTGTGGCGCTACCTGTTCGCCCTCGCTCTGTGAATGTAGCGTGTCGTTAAAATGACTATATCGCCATTATCTGAGTATAAATTATGTGCAAGTTTTGAGCCGCCAGCGTGCATTTCTCACTGGAGAGAAGACGGCCCAGCAACGGACAAATGTGATCCACATCTTCTCAACAATGGAGACTTATCTCAGCCTTACAGTTCAAAACAACAATGTCAAGGGGTTAAAATGTCCAAGACAAGCTTTTTCCACTATGATCACACAGGAGAGTTTATTGAACATGGTCTAAAGATGCTCTCATCTCATGAACTTGTCAGAAACTAGTCCAGCATTTATCAGCACAGATAGCGGACTAATGTAATCACAGCTGTGAGCCTGAATGGAGGACTAGACTGCAGGGTTTGGTCTTCATGCATGTTTGGTGAGTTTTGTGTAGGTTTGCATCACCCTTAATGAGGAAAATAATCATTTTTATAATCAGCAATAGTAAACATAGCAGAAAACATTTCAGGACTTTCCATACACTGTAAAATACAGAGTATTTCATGATTTATGTATTTTTGATTTATTAGTAAAAGATTGAATTAAGCTCTTTTCAAAGTAAAACTGCTAAATTTGACTTCATATTGATTTTTACTTTTTGCACACAATTTTATTAAAAATCCAATAGAACTAATCACCAAACTAGTGTAGTATTTGCAGATAGATAGATTCCGGCCCTGTGGGAAACACTGACTTTGTTGTGTTAAAATTACTATAACCTCTTAGTTTTTACAGAAAAGTTAACAAGACAAGGTTTCATTGGAATAATGTAATAGTAAGAGATTTCAAAGCTACAAAACACGGGAGATTAAAACGAACATTACCATCTCGCTTAAATCAAACACGCGTGCAAAAATACCCTACTCTGACGCATTCTCAGACATACGCAGTAACTACAGAGCAAATGATTTTAATTATGTAAAAGTAATCTTAAAAATGTGTTCAGGCCAGTTGATTTTAATTGTGCACCAGAAACATAAAAAAAAAACAATTGTGTTCACATGAGCACCACATACTGCCCTGTCTGAGCATGTGCAGGGAGAAACCACCATTTTGTCCCTTCCTGGTTAGGATTTCCACTTTTCCAAGGCCATGTTCAGTGCTGCAATTACCCACCGTTTTTCAGTAAGAAAGACATTTACTGTTATTGGTGGTGAAGCTTGTGTCAGAAAGTTAAACTAGTTTCTGTTCTAAGTATTTTTTAAACACATATTGCTTGTCTTTATAAGGTTATAGCCATAGATATCAAGACGTAGCCAACACTTGGTTAGCACTGAAGTTATTTGAGTTATGACAAATCTGCAGTTTTCCCAGAATGCCTTTGGGCACTAAACCTTTATGTACTCAGTTTGCTGCTGCTGTCTTGGCCAGGACACCCTTGAAAAATAGATTTTGAATCTCAAAGAGGTTTTCTCCTCACTCAAAGAAATAATTCACCGATTTTGCCAGGTTTATTTAATTCAATTACATAACAAATTTCCATCCAATTGAATTAAGTAATATTAACATAAAACAGTTAAATATCTTTTATGTAATGAAATTCAATAAAACAAATGTAGCTCATAGAATTGATCTAATTTACTAAAATTCTGTTTATGTAATTTCTTTGAATAAATTCTATGTGATTCAAATATGTTGATATACCCAAAACCATGGGTGAGACTATCAGTGCATCTGTTGGCACTGGCAGGCATTGCTTCAATCAAGCCTTCCACCCATGGTGAAGCCAAAGCTTTGTCACACTGTGTCTCCACCCCACCAAGGAGGGAATAATCAGCTGATGTGGATCAATGTCTGTATTGTTAAATGTTTCTAAAGATCTCTCCATTTCAGAAGAAACACTATTGAAAGTGTAATTTGCATTGTCACAGTGCTTTTCTAGTTTCATTCTGTGGGAAACACTGATGAGAAATGGCTGTTAGAAGTTCAACAGTCAGAACACTTATAACATGATCAGCATTAACATAAATAGCTATTATTGTTTTCAACTGTAGATATGTTTACCTACAGACATAGTGGTCTGCAACATTGACCCCCTCACTCATGGTGTCACACTTCAAAAATGCTCCTCACTAAAAAATATTAACTAATAAACTAAACATGCATAATAACAACTTTGCAATGACCGTGAACATTATGAAAATTTATGAAAATTATGAAAAAAAGCCCTGAAAACTCAAAATTTCAAAGCAACTTACTACACTGGATTTTTGTATTTTTTGAAGTGTGACACCATGAGTGAGGGGGTCAACGTTGCAGACCACACTGTCTGTATGTGATCAAATCTATGACTAGGTATAAATGAAATCTGCTTCGGCTTGCTGTGAAAAAGCTTGTTGAAGTCATTTAGAGTGTGAAAAAACCATTTCACTGATTGCCATAAGATGTAACCAGTAAAGCACCTAGAAAATGTTAACTTCCACCACCAGCCTCTTCTCCCAGTAGTGAAGGAAACTTCATAAACACCCACATAGTTACCCGGTTCAGCCAATTATTCCCTTCCTATTGAGATGAAATTGCAGCATGCTAGAGACTTGATTTAATCCCATGTGGAACTATTGAGAGAAGCATTGCCTGCCGATACCAACAGATGCACTGACAGTCTCACCCATGTTTTTTTTGTAAAATTTGAAATAGCCCCTACTCTTAAAGAACCAAACATATTTAGTTATCACAGCTTAACATGATCATCGCCTTGCATCTTTCACCTGAATAGAACAAACCACTAACCTGATTTAGTAATATCAACATTTTTTGACAAAACATGGAAGAATAAGAAATGATTGCTAAAAAGTTGAAGTATCAAGTCAATGCTGGCTGGGAGAGACAAAAATACCAAACAAGAAGTCAACATTCCTCCAAAGAAACAACCATTCTTGTTGTTTGGTCTTACCTGCAGACCACAATACAACATTACAGATGTATACTGCCACCTACTGACCAAACTGTTATGTAAACAAATCTCATTGGTTTTATGTAATTCATTTGAATTCACTCAAACTTAGAAAAAATCACATTGGTTTTATCTATTTAGAATAACTAAAGTTTAGAAATATGTTAAATTGAGTAAAACCAATTTAATTTGTTTAACTAATACCTGTGACAGTCAAAAATCATTTTTTTGAGTGCTGGTAAAATAAAGGTTAAATAAATACAGAAGATGCACCATGAGTGAAGTTGCTGTCTCAATTAAAGAGGTCCTGCCTATGAAGAACAACAACTCCATTTCTAGAGTCTATGAATGATGGATGGCACATTAATAATGGTGAAACTGTGTTGTCTGGTCTAGTGGATGAATGTTAGTCATAATCACAAATGATTGCAGGAGTCAGTCCAACCTGGGTGAAATATAACCTTCCCTTTCAAACAGGTGAGTATGCACATGTCCTTGTTTTTCTGTGGTGAATCCATCTTGCAAAGCTCCCATCTGAACTGCTTAGGTCCGGTTGGACAGTGACAGGACCAATCAGCATGGAGGGGCAGTACTTTCATGCACAGTGGAGTCCTGACTAAACAAGCAGCAGCAAGAGCTGATACAGTTATGGGGAAAGAGATGCTGCTAAAGCGCCAGTTTTATCAGAACTTGATGACATTTCTTTGTCAAAAGAAGAACACAGAACAGCAGTGAGTTGTTTTCTTTTAAAAACTGACAAAAGTCGAGTATTGACAAGTCTATAGTCACCGTGTTTTGTGTTATTCCTCAGTAGCTGCAGACCCGGAGCTCGATAACTGCTACATCACGTGTTTTGTTGCTTTTATTGGCCGCAGAGATGTGACAGACAGAAAGTTCATCCAGTCACCCTCTGCGTTGTTTTTCAAATCCTCTGCCTTTTCCCAAACGTTTCCTATTGAATCTTTCCCAGATGGATGTGTGAAACACATCTATATGGCATGTCAGGTTAAGTGAAATGGTAATATAAAAAAAACTTTATCAGTGAGTACTATTTGACGTTTTAAGGTAAGCAGTTATCTAGGATATACTCATCTTGTTTTACAGTGTACTAAATTTGAGCAAATAAACCTCTAATTTGCAATTACTTAAAAATAATAAGTTGAGTCAACTTAAAAAAAAACATGTGGAATCTAGGCAAATTTCTTTTGCTGCTAAAATTAATACAACTAAGTAGGATCAACAAAACATTTTTTTTCAGTGCACCGTGCAGCCCTGCAACTTAAATTCTAATAATTTAACTTTGTGATTTAACCAGTACAACTAAGGTGTTGCATTAACACAAATCTACCACATCAATAATGTTCATTTGTGTTAAGTGAGTTGAACTCAATCATATTACGTAAACTTTTTGTCAGTAATCCAATCCAACTTTATTTGTTAAGCACTTTAAAAACAACCACAGTTGACCAAAGTGCTGTACAGGAGAATAAATAACAGTACAGAATAAATAAAAGTACATAAAACATAGCAGAGCACTACATATAAAATACAGAATCAATTTAAAAGACATAAAACATAAGTGACATGAAAAGGCACGCATAAAAATAGCAAATAAATATAAAAGTCGACGACTACTGTGTGCTAAAGGCCAGAGAAAAGAGATGGGTCTTAAGAAGAGATTTAAAAACGGGTAGAGAAGAGGCCTGTTTAACGTGCTGGGGTAGGTCGTTCCATAGTTTTGGAGCCGCAACAGCAAACGCACGGTCCCCTCTGAGCTTCCGCTTGGTCTTGGGCACCTTCAGGAGCTGCTGATCAGCTGACCAGAGGGAGCGGGTGGGTGTGTATGGGTGTAGAGGCTCAGAGAGGTAGGGTGGGGCAAGACCTTTTAGAGATTTAAAAGCAAATAAAAGAATTTTAAAATTAATCCTAAGTTGTATGGGCAACCAGTGGAGTGAGGCTAAAACGGGGGAAATGTGGTCGTGTTTACGTATGCCAGTTAAAAGACGTGCAGCTGCAGTAAATCCAACATAATGTTGTTGTGGTTATGCGATGTAGTAATATCATGTAGCTTTAAAGTAAGTTAATTAAGTTAGATTTACTTAATATGTGTTGTTCAAGTTAACAGTGTTTTGCTTTTCCATTTTAAATAACACAGTTGTGTGGAACCAGTTGACATAACTTAGTTAAGTTAAATCAACATTTCATTTCTTAGAGTGTAGGACTCAGAGCCGTTTTAGTTTTAGTGTGAATGGTCTTACCTGGCCTTCCTTTGCCCCCCAGAACTCCTTCAGACCGAGCTACCGTCCCACACACACGATACTGATCCGGATTAGTCTGATTTTCACTAGAACTGAACTTTTCTGACTGCTTCTAAACTTTGAGACGTGCTTGCTTAAAAACGAAAGTAACATCCTAGTGGGGGAGGGGAGGGCTCCACTCATCAGCTGCTGCATTCACTGGTAGTTGGACATTAGAGTTTCACTCCCGGGTGATGTCTAATATGTCCCAGCTTCTCTCTGAATTCTCTCTGTCAGACTCAAATGTATTTTGTACAGGCTTAATAAGACTATTTTCTAAACCCCTTTTCACTACTCTGACAGGCTATTTTTGCTGCTTTTGACCCACTGTTGATACTTTATGCCTCCTTTCTGCCTCTTAAAACCATTTTTACCCCTTTTAAACCCCTTTTCTTTCATGTTTTATCCCCTTTGAGACACTATCTCATCTATTTTTGCCTCTTTTAACCCATTGTCATTACCTTTTTTGCACAATTTTACACTTTAAACCCATTTTTTCTTTAAACTTTTTTCCTGTTTTTTTCTTTTATCCAAGTTTAACACATTTTACTTCATTGCACTACTTTTCCCGAAAAATGTTGTCCCTTTTTGCCACTTCAAAAGCCATTCTGGGACTCATCACTACGGCCTGACTGATTCATGGACTGGCCTCTACGTTAAAGGTGAAAAAACTCAGATCATCAGCGCTGAGTTGAATGGAGCGGTCCACTTTATACCCTAATAATAAGAATTTTCAACTGAAGACTAAAGTTGTGCCAGCAGAGAGGATGATGGAGATAACGTGGACTACAGTCTGGAAAACTAAGACTAAAGAACCTTTAGTAGCGTCACACAAGTAAAAGGAAAGAGAAAGGAGGCAAAGGGATCACTCCAAACAAGGGCTGTGAAAACATGTGATTTTTTTGTTCTGAGTTTATCACTTGTTTGCTTCTTTTTTGAGTGTCCAGAATTAGGTGGAGTCTTTAGTTCATGACTGTAATTTCAGTTTAGGCCCTCCTGATATTCTTACTGTTGTTGAGCTACAATGGCATTACAAGGATTATTTGATGCTTTACTGGAACAGAATTAGGAGAGGCTGTTGTTAAAGGTTGATAGCTGGATATGCTTGTAGAAGGAGCTTGTAGGAGAAAGAAGATGAGGATGATGGAGAAGAAAGCAGGAAAATGAAGATTTTTATTAGAAGATGAAGAGAGATGAACAAATACATATGCAGTACTGTCAGCACTTTTCTAATGTGGGGGTCAGAAAGCTAAAATAGTATATTGTGTTAAACTTTAGGGGGCTAATAAACACAAACTCTAATATGAAGTAAACGGTACACATCATTGTAATCTATCCTTATCAAATCAATTCAAACTTTATTTATACAGCACATTTCATACACAGGGCAACACAATGTGCTTCATAGTCAAAAACAAGTGATTGCAATGATCATTGTATTGCAAATTAAGAACAAAATATACAGATCAGGAGCAGAAGTAAAAGCTCAACATGTACACCAAAATTATCCACACAGATTAGATCACACAAAAAGCACACAAACACACACACACTGAAAACAGGCAATGAAATCTAACCGTAAACTGAAGCAAAAAGTAAAGTTTTCAATCTGCTTTTAAAAGTATTTAGTCTAGAACCCCTCTCAGGTCTGCAGGCAGGGCGCTCCATTTACTAGGGGCATAAAAACTGAAAGCAGCCTCCCCTGTACCTGTAGACCTGAGAGTTCTAACTGGTTAATAACTTATCAGCGTGTCTCTGATGTACTGAGGAGCAAGGCCATTCAGCGCTTTGTAAACAAGTATCAGAGTCTCAAAATCAATCCTACTTTGTACTGGAAGCCAGTCGAGGGATTTGAGGAGGGATGTGCTCAAACTTTTTCGTTCTGGTCAGGACTCTAGCAGCAGCAATCTGCATAAGCTGTAATCGCTGAAAAGAAGATTTTGTGAAGCCAGTAAATAAACCATTACAGTAGTCCAGTCTACTTGAAATGAATGCATGAGCTATTTTTTCTGCATCTGATGCTGACAGAAGGTCTCTAATCTTTTATACGTTCTTAAGATGATAAAATGCAGATTTTGTGGTTTGACTGATGTGGCTTTTGAAATTTAAATCACTGTCTAGTATTACTCCAAGGCTTTGTGTTTCATTCTTAGAGTTTAGAGAGACCGAACTGAGATGAGCAGCAACTTTTTGTCTTTGAGTTTTTGGACCAAAAGTGAGGAATTCTGTTTTGTCTCTGTTAAGCTGTAGAAAATTTTCTGACATCCAAATGTGTAAGTCTTTTAGACACTGAGTAAGGGAGTTTATGGGACTAAGGTCATCTGAGGATAGAGATATGTAAAGATGTGAATCATCTGCATAGTTATGGTAGTTTATATTGTATTTCTGAATGACCAGTGGAAGCGGGAGCATGTAAAGATTAAATAACAGTGGTCCAAGAATGGAACCTTGGGGAACTCCACACTTAACACTCACTTTATTTGAATGGAAGTCTCCAACAGAGACAAAGAACTGCCTGTTTTGGTGGTATGTTTTAACCAGCTTAGGGCTGATCCAGACAGCCCCACCCATTCTTTTAATCTGTTTAATAAAATGCAGTGGTCCACCGTTTCAAATGCTGCGGAGAGGTCAAGAAGAACAAGGAAGGATAATTTGTTGGAATCTGTGTTTAAGTGCACATCATTAAGGACTTTGAGTAGGACTGTCTCTGCTATGGAGGGATCTGAAACCTGACTGATAAATGTCTAAAATATTGTTAGTGGTCAAGCAACCGGTGAGCTCAGAGTAAACTAAGTTTTCAAGTATTTTGCTGAGAAATGGTGTATTGGAGATGGGTCTATAGAGCTGCATCTCAAAAAATTTGAATATCATGAAAAAGTTCAATATTTTTTGTCACTCTTTAATGAAAGTGAAGCCCATATATTATATAGACTTGTTACACTTAAAGTGAAACATTTCAAGCTTTTATTTCTTGAAATGTTGATGATTATGGCTTACAGATAAGAAAACCCAAAATTCAGTGTCTCAAAAAATTAGAGTATTGCATAAGATCAATAAAAAAAGGATATTTTAAACAGAAATGTGAGACCTCTGAAAAGTATGTTCATTTCTATGCCTTCAATACTTGGTTGGACCTCCTTTTGCATGAATTACTGCATCAATGTGACGTGGCATGGAGGCGATCAGCCTGTGGCACTGCTCAGGTGTAATGGATGCCCAGGTTGCTTTGATAGCGGCCTTCAGGTCATCTGCATTGTTGGGTCTGGTGTCTCTCATCTTCCTCTTGACAATACCCATAGATTCTCTATGGGGGTCAGGTCAGAATCCAGCACAGTAACACCATGGTCATTGAACCAGCTTTTGGTACCTTTGGCAGTGTGGGCAGGTGCAAAGTCCTGCTGGAAAATGAAATCAGTATCTCCATGAAGCTTGTCAGCAGAAGGAATCATGAAGGTCTCTAAAATGTCCTGGTAGATGGCTGCGTTGACTGTGGACTTCAGAAAACACAGTGGACCAACACCAGCAGATGCCATGGCAGCCCAAATCATCACTGACTGTGGAAACTTCACACTGGACTTCAAGCAACATGGATTCTGTGCCTCTCCACTCTTCTAGGTCCCAGAGTCTGGAGGAAGAGTGGCCATTTTTAAAAAGTTTGGTGGGGATGGGATCTAAGCAGCAGGTGGAGGATCTGAGCAGCTGAACAATATTTTCTAACATTTGGAGAATACAGCAGCTAACCCACCTCCTCTCTCATCAGCACGAGTGCTGTGTATGAAATTAAAGTTTGGGGGTGCGGTCTCAGTAAGCGTCACTGAACCATTTTTATCCAGCCACGTTTCAGTCAGCAAAGCCATGTCTATGAGCAGCAGTATCCTTTGGGCCATGTGTGGAGCTGGCGAACATGGCTGAACTTCACATCCCGAAAGCTGGGACTGGACCAGCAGACAAGAAATGATAAGTCTGCAGGTTGAGGTTGAAAATAGTCTCAGGATAGAAATTATGTTTAAAAATATTGGTTCTTACAATTCTTTATTTTTTTTAAATTCATTTTTGGGCTTTTTTGTGCCTTTATTTGATAGAGGAGGATGGTGGACACAGTTAGAGCAGGAGAGAGAGGAAGGAGAGACATGCGGTAAAGTGCCACAGGCCAGATTCAAACCTGGGCTGCCCATGTACATGGGTAGGGCCATAGTCCGCTAGGCTATCTGTGTGCCTTGGTTCTTATCATTTTTTAATGAAATCTGATGTGAATTGATTTTTTTCCAGCTCCTCTAATTACTGTTGTGAAGATGAAGAATCAATAAATCAAAACTTCCATGACTGTTCATCTCAAGCTCTACTCGTACACTTACTCTGTTAAAATGCAGTGTTGTTTCTCCACTATAATAATAATAATAATAATAATAATAATGAATGTTTTATAACATAGCTGTGGTTCATTTTCAGACAGAGGAGATTTAACCTCTCCGGTGTGTTCTTTTTTTCTTGCAGGCACACCCCAGCTGATGCTGACAGCGGGCCCCAGCGTACCTGTGGCCCCTCAGCAGGCTTATGGCCATGGCTACCAGGCGCCTGCAGAATCCAGTCAGCCAGCGCCATAGCCAGGATTTGACTACGGCATGTAAAGACCCCCCCCCCCCCACCTGACCTGTACCCCCTCTTTTCTCTGCACACCAGGCTGGAGCTACCATCCATCCATCTCCCACAGTCCTTCACCAGACCATTATAATTATTATTGTTGTCTCTCTGCCTCCTACTGGCAGCACAGGATATTGCAGAAAACCCTTTTCTTTTTTTAACTTTATTTTTCCTCTTTTTTCATGAAGGACTAAGTTTATTTCTGTTATTAAAGAAAAAGCATCACAAAGATTAATTTCTCACATTCTGTATTGACAAGATTAACTTTTCTTGTCTATTTTATTTAATTGGGAAATGGTTTATGTACAATGGGGGGCTTGCATGTTTACAGGAATTCAATCATTCACTCCTTTCAAACTTATATTTTTATCTAAATGATCTCAGATTTAAATTGTGCACTTAAGATACTTGATTGTGCATACTCAGGATTATAATGAATGAAACAGCAGTTTTGTTTTCTACTTAAAAAAATAAAGGCTTCTTGTTTGTCACTAACAGTTTCATTTGTCTTTCTTTATGCTTGTGTGCAGAAGAGAAACTCAGTAAAGGAAGCAGGCTTCACATACGGCCACAAAAAAGGGAAGTGATGGGATAGTCTCCAAAAGAAGAACAAAAAAAAATCCCTACAGTTTTTCACCAGTGAACTAAAATGTCTCACATTTCTCAAAAATATCTCCCCAGCCAATAGGAGTGGTTCTGCTGCTTATAGATGCAGAAAAGCAACTTTGTGCCCTTGAAATAAAGAGCGTCAGTTATCAGCTGTTAAAAACTGAAATATCACATTGACATAAGTGTTCAGACCTTTTGCTCAGTTTACACAGCCTCAAGTCTTTATGAATATGATGCAACAAGCTTTACACACCTGGAATTTGGGATTTTTGCCATTCTCCTTTGCAGATCCTCTCAAGCTCAGTCAGGTTGGATGGGGACTATCAGTGTACCGACATTTTCAGGTCTCTCCAGAGATACTTGACTGGGTTCAAGTCAGGCCTTTGACTGGGCCACTCTGTGACATTCAGAGAGTCTTGGCTGTGTGTCATTGTCATTTTAGAACAGGTTCTCATTGATGATTTCTCTCTACTTTCCTCCATTCAGCTTTCTCTCCCAGTCTCTGCTGCTGAATAAACCCCACAGCATGATGCTGCCACCTCCATGCTTCACTGTTGGGATGGTTTTGGGCAGGTGAAGCGCAGTGCCCAGTGTCCTCCAGCCTGAACAGCTCAATCTTCATCATGATTTAATTTTATCCAACATTTCCATGTCTCTGCATTATTTAACTTGAAGTTTGGTAACTCAACGGGTCAGGCCCTTAACTTTCTTTTATTTCAGATTTTATTTCTGACTGTTGTGTGAATTTTCCCCGGTGGGAAACTTTATTTACTTATTATTAGAGCTACTTTTGAATGCTTACAGTCTCTGTTTATGCAAAGTTCACCAAAACAGGATTTGGGTAATGATCAGTAAAAATGACTACCTGTACACCTTTTTTTCCACAGAAACCTCTATTAAAACATTACAGACTGACATATTTCTGCAGTTATGTCACCCATGAAAGCTTTAAGAATGCAGGCTCGAGGATTTTGGCCATAAAGGGGTTGACACCACTTCAGTGAATTGAGCAGCTCATCATGGTAAGTGAAGATGGAGAACCAGCGCCCTCTGATGGTTGAAAAATAGATAAACAGATTGGTATAAAGTAACACTGTGCTGACACGGTCACTAACAACATTGAATTAGGCCATCCTTTAACTCCTAAATGATCTAGTTTAATTTTTCTTTGGCAGAATGATAACAGAAGATAAAACAACACGGTTTTAATCACTGAATATGCTTTTGTTGAACTACATTGAAATCCAGAAAAATACTGAATATTTGTTTTATGACAAAGCCACATCTCTCTGTATTTCATCGTCCTTTTAACGTCTGCAGTTCTTTATCTGCTGTTAAACAGAGTAAATCAACACTGTCACTCACTCTGTGGTTTTCTGGAGCATCAAAATACATTTGATTCGTTTACCAGAAGATTGGGGAGACATTTTCACAACACAGGAAACAACGAAGCATTGTTGAATCATTTAATTAAGAGGAAAACTTCTTTGTATTCTTCCTTGTTGTTACTGGAACATTTTAAGCAGGTCAGAGCTGTAAGACCTGTAAACAAGGAAAACATCACCTTCTTTGGAATACACTAAACTCTGATTTTCTTCTTTTTAAACTTTCTTGTCATTGCCTTAATGAACATCTGAGAAAGACGGTCTTTTATTCTCCAGAATATGTGATTTACTGTTCAGGATTATTTCTAAAGCTGAGGAGCTTCAGTATAACTGTACAGAAATCATGCAGCTTTTAACCAATAGTCTTATTTGCTCTTGGAGCTCATATAGAGTTCTACTTAAAAACTAGAGCAGCTGTTTAAACTTCTCGTTGTAAGTTTAATAGGGTCTTAATGGGTTAATGGGTCTTATCACCGTGTGTTTCTGCAACCACACCACAATGAAACTCCACTGTTACGCCTTAAGACACTCATACTGATGCTGCAGCAGTGGAGCATTTGTCTGTTGCCCTCTCCTTTATGAACCCTTTAAATGTCTGTGAAGATCACACTGAAGGTGATACGTCACAGGGATGCAGATATTACACCTTAAAATGGCACAGAAAATGAGAATGTTTACCTGCTCTGCTCTGCTCTGCTGCCAATAAGTAAAACAAATCCATTCATTTGTTTCCTCTGAGCTTAATGAGTTCAGACACACGTCTGTAACACACCCAGTGTTTGTGGTGTCTTTGCACACTGACTTATGATACTGCCAGAATTCCTATTCAAGAGATTTTTTTCTGAGTTCACAAAACACCCAAAGCTTTCTTTATGAATCAAGTTTCAAAGAGAAAATCATTGTACAACAATATAAACTCCTGGTAGCACAGCTTTAATCACTGCAGAGATGTTTAATAATTGATCAACTGTCTACAAGTCCTTTAGCTGACAGTGGCATCTTTAGTAGAGCTCCCAGTCTACTGTGACTGTAAATAAGATCAGCAGGTCCTGGTCCGATGTGGAACTGCACCAACAAGACTCTTGGTAAAACTGCAACAAAAAAATTTTCCTTGTTTTGTGCAGAGTTGATTTTCTGCAACAAGCCGCCCATCTGTATCAGCCTCGGTGGTACCACAGGGCACAAAACGGCCTCTTCCACCACAAGTTGAAACTTCAGCCAAGAAGCTCCAGACTGAAGAACAGCGCACCTGTCCTGAGTCTTCTCTGGCCACAGTAACCAAAGAGGCTGTAAACTCTGCTCCCTCCAAAAGCACAAAGAGACCTTGCAGCTCTGAGCCTGAACCTCAGAGCAAAAAGCTCCAACCTGACCTCATAAGTCAAACTCTCTTCATCTTATCATCACAGAAAGCCTACTCACTTATTTTTCTTTGATTTGAGCCATGAGATCCACTGCTGACACCAGAAATGTTTTTCACAGAAGGCTCCAACCTGAACATCTCAGAGCGTCCCTGATGACGAGCTCTGTGAGCAGCCCTCCAGCCTCTCAGCACCTGGCGTATCTGTGAAACGCAACATCACATTCAAGCTAGTGAGGTAAAGCTCAGAGCTACCAATACTAGTTTCTCCTTACTTCTGCACACTCTTCCTTTCTTTTCTAACCTGCTCCATACAGCAGACATCCTCATGCACAGTTTTCAGAGTGAGACTGAGTGAAAATAGAGCTGCATGGCTGTTCTATTTTTCAGCCACTAGAGGGCAGTGAAGCCTTTCTGCTGGCCTTTAACTCAAACTGTAGCGAGGAGACAGACACTCAGACACTGTTCACTTGGTGACAGCCAACCTGATGCAGATTAGAGTTAAGGGAGCATCTCTACTCCCTGTTTGAAATGGATTTCACTGGAAAAATGAATCATTTTTGTCTCTTAATGCACTGATTTGCACTCCAGATGATAGTGGCATTTACTGATTGATGCTTTTGTGATGCCACAGCATCCCAGAGCTGAATTTATTCACCATTTAGAAGCTCAATTCCTCCTAAGTTCTCTTTCTAATAAAATCAAACAAATGTTGTCCTGCTTGTTTAAACACAGACTTCTGTTGTATATGAAACTCAAAATGTTGAATTAAAAAGATTTTTATAGCTTTCAAGCACTGGTGGAATTATCTTTTTAACTTTTTAAATGTCAAAATCATTTATCATCAGTTTTTTCATATTTTATTCCTGGTGAAATGAGGTTGACAGTTTCTGGTTTAAAGGCGACCCTGTTAGGCCCTCAGGTTAGACCTGAATCCAGAATCCGGCCCCTGCTGTGATTGAGTCTGACACCCCTGCTCTACGTGGACTAATTTGACAAAGTGTCTTCTTTGGAGCCTTTCTAGTAGGAAAGTTTGACAAACTGCCCCCTTTGGTGCCTCCAAGTGGGCAAAACTGGACAATACTTCTGCAGCGGTGCCCCACAAAGTCCTGCAGGTGTCCTATTTATGATTCTTGTCCTTGGCCCTCAAACATCCTGAGTCTGCTGCTGCTTTCAGGCATCAAACTTCAAAATGCCTCTTCATCACCTACACTGTAAAACCAAACTAGTTGAAATGAGCTGACTGAGCAGCTGAAAATGACTTAGACTCACTTTTACTTGGACATTTATGTTGGTTTGATTTTTTCAAGTTCAGCTACACTGTGGAAACTTTTCTACACTCAGTTAACATAAAATAATTGAGTTGATTCAAAGAATCACTCACACTGCACATGTGCGAGAAGATATCTCTTTCTCTGCACCCAGCTGAGAGCGCCATATTCTTGCAGCTTTGGTAAGTATGATTTTTTCTCTTTTGCGGTGCAAAACATAGTTAATGCAATTAATGCTGAGAAAAAATTGTGAAGCATGCCACGAAAACTTTAGCTGACAAGAATTTGATCAGTTTACAGTAGTTGGGAGTTGAACTGGTGTCGTTTTGAGGGAGTTGGCTAAATGGACAGCAGCCCACGGAAAGACAGACCTCTGGCACCACATACATTGTAAAGTTGCTTTTTTTTAAAAAATGTAATTCCTATTTTACAGTTTTTCCCACAGAATGCTGTGCCTAATATTATTTATTCATTTATTTTCAACTTGCTGCATTGTACACCCCACCCCCGCCACCTGCATGATGCAACCTGAAGCCAACGTCGGGAGTAAAGGTAGACACAGGCGGAGATGAGGAAGAACGCGAACAGACCACGCTCATTATCTCCGACTAACCTGCACTAGTTAACAGTAAAGTAGTGTCAGTGTTTCTCCAGGTCATCTCTCTCCCTCCCTCTCTGCGCAGTTCCTCACTCCATCTCTGGCGTGCATGCTCAATCTCTCCATGTGCAGGGAGGGAAGATATCAGAGTTCAGACCCTGGCTGAAAGTTGCCTTCTA
Source organism: Cheilinus undulatus (assembly GCF_018320785.1). NCBI lineage: Eukaryota > Metazoa > Chordata > Actinopteri > Labriformes > Labridae > Cheilinus > Cheilinus undulatus. The sequence continues at coordinate 3,140,201 of NC_054877.1, read as the reverse complement.
TTTGTTAAAAAACAGCACGTGAGTAAGAAAAATAGAGCAGAGAAACCTGGAGAAAGTTGATATTGTTACTACTTAAGCAGTGTTTCTTCATCTTAATCTTTGGCGCTAATATTAAATGCGCAATTATACGTAATTACTTTAATCTATCTGGACCGACAGGCAGACAAACAGCTGCAGATGAAGAAGAGAGACAGGAAGAGGAACAGTGTAGGCCTACAAACTACTGTTGATCAAATCATCTGAAAATGAGTGATTACAGGAAGCATTTTATAGTAAGACTAGGTGTTGGTGTCATGATGTAAACACAGATCATTTGCCTAAATGAGCAATGGCAGCAGATGTGTATCAACTGTGCATGAATTTAATATATATATTGTATAAATAAGGGTGTATGACATCATAAAGAAGGATGCCTGAAATTTTTCACCCTCAAAACTTCCCTCCTTCTTCATATCCTAGGACGGCATTATTACGTCAGTAAATTGTGCATCCTAATTACTGCATGCTTAAATGGTGTCTAATTAAAGAGAAAGTCAGTATATGAAGGTTTCTTTTCCACTAATAAAACAAACACTTCAATAACAGACTAAAACCTACTAAGATGAGACAGCAGGTAAAGGAAGAGATGAAACAGAGAAGTATTATTTGTTTTATTCATTATATTTATCAGTGACATGGTGGACGCAAAACGCTTTAACAGTTGGAATAAAATATAACAACTATTGTGATATGGCCACTTTTGTTTATGGTCTTGCTGCTTTGGTATTCATAACTATTATCTTTTAATTGTTATGCTTGTACTGCAACTATCTCTGTGCAGTTTACAGCTTCTAAGGGCGTTATTTCTAGGCATTCATTTTAGTAGTTTTGGTCTGATTAAATTATCCTGAAAGGTCCGAGTAAGTGTTCCTCTGTCCTTTAATTTTTAGTTAAAGAAAAGGTCCAGTGTCTTATTAACTATTTTCAAAATGCCATAGTTATGATTCTAAAACAAAATAACGATCAATCTATCTGTTTTCTTTGGTTAATGTTCTTGAGCAGGTTTTTTAAATGTTTTCTTTTCTTTGTTTTTCTGCAGTGCGCTCAGTGCATGTGAGACCACAGCCACTGAACATCATTTGGCAACAAGAACAAAAAGACAGGTGAGACATGACTGCATGTTAAAGTATATTCTTTGGTAAATGTTGTTTTTTGAGACTATCCTGTACTTCAGTTTTAAATAACCTGCTGTACACCTCTAACATAAGTATTATATAATCTGTAGGCTGATCAGCTTCACCAAGCTTCTTGCTACAACCTCGCTGTGGTGTAAGTATCATGGTACTCTGTCAACACTGACTCAAGATTATCTGCACTACCAACACTGGCGATGCATGTTACATAAGGATACAGCTATAGTATTGGGCAATAAGCATTTATATGAGATGACCAGATTTTGAACAAACTCTCAAAATACAACCCAAAGCATTTTTTTTCTAATTGGAAAAAACATTTTAGGGACTAGAACTGTTCTTCATTTACATTTTATTTGCAGTATACAAGAATAAAACAAATAAGCAGCTTATTAAAAATTGCACTATATTTTAATAAGCAGCACATCAAGAACAACGTTATATGCATATTTTATATAATCAAGCATTGATCCCATTCCATTTACATTATTTTGTGATATACTACTGTATACTACTATAAAACAGTAGTGGTATTGTGGTTACATTATATACTACTACATTAGGGAATAAATGTTTATGATCTAACTAATCTTCTACATGTGTGATTCAAAAGAAAAGACAATCTGAACTTTATTGTAAACTTTCTTGCTTTCTGGAGCTTAAACTGCATCCTACACATGTTCAGTACTTGTAAAGATGGACTCAGATCTATCAGTGAAGGATAGAATGGTTCCCCCCATGAAGACTCCCTGTTTTTAACCCTGCTCTACCCCTGTATGACCTCTTTCATAATTAGGCAAATCAGAGCTGGCCCGAGGCATAAGCGACATAAGCGACCGCTTAAGGACCTCTCGCAACCAGGGGGCCCCCCAAGATCGAGAAAGTGAAAGTTCACAAGCAGTTCAGAAGCAAACTATAGTGAGATCAGCCAGGCTGTGAAGTGGATTGAGGCGCTGAGAGTTAAAGTCAGGAAGAAACAGAGCCCCACCTCAGATTTAATAGTTTAAGTCGATGTTTTACAACGGGGGTTTTGTGTAACGCTGTTTTAGGCTGTTTCTCAAGTCTGTTCGTTAAAACGAATGTGATGTTCTTGAACGCACCAACCAGCATTTCCGCAACTGAGAAGTACAGGCATGCTAAACACTAACTAGAGTCCCGTTAAACTTGTGGTTTTCTTAAGTTTCTGTTTCCAAATGACTCTGCACACAGTTTGGTCTCTTCTCAGTGGGAAGCTGAGCTGTAGAGTCTAACTGTTTTAGTACGGACCGGGAGAAAGGACATAAAGTGGATAACAGTTAGCAGACTCGTCATCGTGCCCTCATGCACACAGACAGCATCTGCAGACCACAGGGATAGATAAATATGATTACAGGTAAGACACGGTTTAATGAATTCATCCAGATTATGATTAACATAATTATAGAGTAATGACGAGACTTTATAGATCTGTAGCCTGTTATTTCAACGTTTAATGAAGAAAACAAAGCTTGCGTCAAGTCTGTGTAATATCTGACTATAGGAGGGGATTTCATGTTAATACTGATCATTAAAGAGCTGTAAAATGCTTATTATATAAAACTAGCTGACTGTTACTGTAGTAGGGGTTATGGTTGAGGTTAAAAGCATGTAAAATAAATGAACTACTAACCTTCTGTATTGTGTTTTATGGCTCTAAATCCTTCTGAAATATTTTACAGGGAGGGTGAGTCGTTAGTGTAGAGAAGCAGAGAGCTGTGGGTTTACATTCACATCAATCATCACTGACTCTAGCAGGGAGGGATTAGTGCTCACTAAAGGATTCAGAGAAGATCTACTGATGAAATCCCTCCAGGAGAATCATTTTAACAGTGATTTTATAATGACTGTTTAATCAGTGAGATCAATGTGACGGCCTGTGTGTCACACTGAGGAGGATCTACAGCTACAGTAGAGATATTCTCATAGAGACATGAACATAGAATGGATGTTATAGACACTGACTCAGCTCTACTCCATTAAAGTCAGCTCATATTATAGGACATTAAACGTGGAGCAGTGAATGAGCCATTCTTTCAATGAGCTCCAAATCCAGTAGAATCATGTTGATAGATCAAATATCTGATGAGTACGTCTTTGTTTCTTTTTTTTTTATTTAATTTTTTAAATTGATTTTTTCAGGACAGTTAAATGTCACAAACAATAAGACAACATATATCCAACACCCAACAAAAACAAAACAAAACAAAACAAAACAAAACAAAAAAACAAAAAAAAAACAAAACAAAACAAAACAAAAAAAAAAACACAAAGGGGGCACAGACTTAACAGAGCAGAATTGTCGCTGTAACATAATACATACCATACAGTTCATAAATCCAACAGCTCAATGACATTGTACAGGGGCCACAGACAGACTTACCAAACAAGTGGAAATATTTATATCCACTGGGCCTGAAAATTCATAAACGTTTCATAAAACTAATTCCTAATTCCTATGACACGTTTAATCCTTCAATAAAGGACAGAAACCGATTTCATACGAGCAATTATGATTCTTTACGGTGCTGTAGTTTGGCTGTCGTTAACTCAAATGATGCATTCTCTGTCATTAACATAACCCAGTCTTTATATTCAGGTCTTAATTGTCTTTTCCAGTTGTGGAGGAATACTCCAGCAGCTGAAATAAAGCCTGTTAGGACGAGGGCCAAAGCATGTTTTGAGGCTTTAGGTAAACACGACGTATCTCCTAGAAGGCACAATGGTATTGATTCAGGCACAGGCGCACCCAGCCACTGCTGAATTGTTTTAATGATCTCTCTCCAAAAGGGCAACACTAGGGGGCAGGCCCACATTGTATGTATAAAGGTACCTTCATGCTTCTTACATTTCCAGCACAAGTTATTTTCTAATAAGCCCATTTTATGGAGACAGATGGGCGTAAAGTAATACCGATGAAGTATCTTTGGTGTGTAAACTTCCCCTGAATTTCCCTTGTAAACCAGCCTACATTTGAAATGATCTTTTTCCAAGAGTCCCTGTGGATGTTCAACCTTAGATCCTTCTGCCAGATAAGCCTGAGACTCTCATTGTTACCATAAATTGCATTAACTGTCATCTTATAGAAAGTGGAAGCTGAGTGATTGTTTTTAGGAAGTTTAAAATATAGCTGTATTATATTGTCCTCACCAGGTAACTGCTTTATTAAGCCCCCTAAACTACTTCTTATTTGCAGATATCTCCAAAAGTTGACTTTATCTTGTATGTCAAAGTGTGTACAGAGTTCCTGATATAATTTAAATGTGTTGTCAGAGACCAAATCTGATATATTTCTTGTACCTCTGGAGCCCCATGCATGCCAGTAGATCATTTTTCTCTCCACTGTTATAGCTGGATTATTCCAAAGTGAGGAATAACCCTGTTTATATTGAGAAATCTTCAATAATTTGTGGAGTTTAGCCCAGACATTCTTTGAGTGTTCAAAACTTGGATTAGCCTCTTTGCTCGCAGGATTAATAAAAGATGGATTTTTTTGTGAAAGGGCCTCAATTGGACTAAAGGGGGCAGTAAGTTGTTGTTCTATTCCTGTCCATCCTAAATGATTATTCTCATTAGTTCAGTGTCTGGCCAATTTAGCCACCTCGAAAGTAATACTATACAGCTCTACATTAGGCAGAGAGAGCCCACCCTTATTTCTTGTTGTATAGAGTTTTTCTAGATTAATCCTTGGTTTCTTCCCCATCCATAAATAATCCGTTATGATTTGATTGTATTGTTTGAGAAGTTCTCCAGGTATTGTTATTGGTAACATCATAGCTAGGTAGTTAAACTGTGGGGCAATCACCATTTTAATTGTATTAATCTTGCCCCATAGACTGAGATTTAGTACTTTCCACTTCTCCAGACTAAGCTTTATTTTTGTGAGAAGGGGAGTGAAGTTAATATGTATAATATTTGTAACATCTGCGCACAATTTAATCCCCAAATATTTCATACCGGATGGAATCCAGTTGAACTGACCTTTCCCGACCATGGCTGAATGGCATGATTTAGACACAGGCATAGCCTCTGATTTATGCCAGTTGACTTTAGAACCAGAAAACTGAGAGAATGTATCCATTATATCAAGTAGAGCCTGAATAGAGGATGCTGGGTCTGAAACCAGACAGAGAATGTCATCTGCATATAGAAAGAGTTTATGTTCTCTTCCGCCTGCCTGTACACCTTTAATTCTTTCTTCTTTTCTTATAGCTATGGCAAATGGTTCAATAAATAAAATAAAAAGAAGAGGAGAGAGGGGGTCTCCCTGCTTTGTTCCTCTAAACAGCCTAAAAAAATGGAGAAATCAAACTATTTGTAACAACGGCTGCACTAGGTTTTGCATATATTACTCTAATCCAATTAAGAAAACCCCTACCAAAACCAAACTTTTCTAAAACACTAACTAAAAAGCTCCATTCGACCCGGTCAAATGCCTTCTCGGCATCGAGTGAAAAGGCAGAGATAGGTGTATTGCTATTCTGATTTAACAATATCAAGTGAAGCAGCCGTCTAACGTTGTCTGAGGAGGATCTCCCCCTGACAAACCCCACTTGATCTATATGGATAATGGTTGATAGGACATTCTCCAGCCTCCTAGCCAAAACTTTGAAAGAATTTTACAATCAATACTCACTAAACTAATTGGTCTATAACTACCGGGCTCTAACGGGTCCTCATCTTTTTTTTAAGATTAATGAGATGAGAGCCTCATTGAAAGTATCAGGCAAACATCCCAGAGTACTTGCTTCAGTATGAACTTTTGTAAGAATGGGTGCTACTAAATCTAGATGGTTCCAGTAATATTCTATCAGGAAACTATTGATTCCAGGGGATTTCCCCATTTTCATAGACAGAATGGCCGCCCTAACCTCTGATTGTGTAATTGGTGCATCAATCTCCTGCACCTTATCTGATGATAGCTGGGGGAGCTCAATTTTAGAGAAGAATTCTTTGAGTTTGCGCATGTTTGTCTCTGCGTCTGAAGAGTAGAGGTGTGAATAACATTTTTGAAAAGTCTGATTAATCTCACATGTCTTAGTATGTATTACTCCGTGTTCATTTCTGATTCCTGGGATAACATGTGCAGCATCTTGTTGTTTTAGCTGTCTGGCTAGCAACTTACTAGCTTTGTTCCCATTCTCAAAGAAATTAGCCTTTGTCCTAAAAAGTGCATACTCAGCTTATTTACTATAAATCTCATTTATTTCAAATTTCAGTTTGCAGGCTTCTTTTAACAAAGTGTCATTATAATGAAGTGACAGCTCTTTTTCCTTTTCTTTGAGTTGGGATTCTATCCTAATAATTTTTATATTATTATCCTTCTTCTTTTTGCTTAAATATGCGATAATTTTACCTCTAATAAATGCTTTAGATGCGTCCCAGACAGTGCTAAGTTGATCAGTAGAACCAGTATTTATCTGGAAGAAGGATCTAATATTCTCATCTACTGTTTCTTTAAAGACTGGATCTTGAAATAGGGATGTGTTACATCTCCATCTACTACTTTTAACTGACTCCTCACCAACTACAAGATCAAGCATCACTGCTGCGTGATCAGTAAGCGCAATAGCCCCAATTTTACAGTCAATACATGTGTCACTCATAGATTTTGAAACTAGAAAATAATCAATTCTTGAGGTGGATTGATGTTTATGGGAGAAAAAGGTAAATTTTCTTTCTCTAGGGTTAATCAATCTCCAAATATCCACTAAGCCATGATCTTCAGACAGCTGGTGTATTGCCTGTCGGTCCTTTGGAATTCTTTTACTGTAGGTCGATCTATCTAGTATACCATCTTGGACCTGATTAAAGTTTCCCCCCAGTACTGTTTGTCCATTACCAATATCACCTAAAAGCTTATTTATATTATGAAAGAAATTTGCATCTTCTGTATTTGGGGCATAAATGTTGCACAAATTGACCTTACTTCCATTTATCTTAGCCTCCAGCATACAACTCTCCCTTCATCATCCTTATGTTGACTCAATGAAAGGAAATTTAACCTCTTGTGGATTAAAATTGCAACTCCACGCTCCTGGCGAGAGTAACAGCTATAGAAAACCTGACCTATCCATTTTTGTTTAAGTTTGGCAGCTTCCAAATCTATTAAATGAGTTTCTTGCAGAAACACCACGTCAGCTTTTTGAGATTTAAGATAACATAAACATTTTTCCTTTTAACAGGGTTAGACAAGCATTTACATTCCAAGTAATTATCCTGATACTTTTATCCATTATTCATTGTTTATCTGCTAACATAGTTTTAATTTCCATTGGAGGATAGATTGAGCATGCCCCTACGAAAAATATATAAAAAATCAATGCTGTCAGAGAGAAATAAATCACAATATCTGTATGCTATTGTAGAACTCACATCTGTGCCGAACAACAAAACAAAATTTGTATACACATACAAAGAACAGTAAACAAAACATACAAACCCTTCCCCATCTCCCCTCCCATGCCCATTATGGGCAATCCCTATCATACTGGTCCGTGTGATCCTGCCAGTGACTTTCCCCACAAACCTCCCAGATCCCCACATCATGTAGCTAAACTTTCTACTACCTCAGTGGCCTCAAAAAAAAAAAAAAAAAAAAAAAAAAAAAAAAAGGGAGAAAAAAAACAGAAAAAAAGAGGAAAAACACCCTCAGGTTTCAGAATCGTGTTAAAATCTGAAGTATAAATTAGAAGTATGTGGAGCTCCACGGCTGCAGCCTGCTTCATGGATATACCTTTACAGTTCCGTGACTAAATAAATCAAAGTATTTATCAACCAGAGAGAGAAAAACAAACAAGCAAAATGAGTCACAGCTCTGATTATTAACACACATCCGCATGGGGTTATCAGTCCTCCTAAAGGCCAAGTCTTGCTGAAAACCATCTTCTCCCGGGCATAACCGTCTAGATAGTCAACATACCTGTTCCAAGAGCAACCTGCTCGACTCATCCACGTTTCACTCTTGTGGATTCGGTGAAATTAGTTCCATGGCTTTGGAGGGGTCCTCGAAGCTTTTCCTTTCTCCCTTCCACGTAAAATGAAGAATCGCGGGGTAAGCTAGAGTGAATCTAATGTCCAGATCATGTAGCTTCTTCCTGACTCGGGCAAACCCCCTCCTCCTCTCAACCACCTCCTTTGTCATATCAGGGAAGAAGGAGATCTTGCAACCGTTCCAAACAATTCCCGTCTTGTCTCGGTGTCTTTGCTTTGTGGCCGCCAGCACCCTCTCCCTCTCCAGAATGCTGTGAAAGTGCATGATAAGCAGCCTTGGTGGTCGGTCCTCGTCTAGTGCCGGGCCCCCGGAGCGGTATACCTGTTGTAGCTCAGTTTCCAAAAGATTTACTCCCAGAGCATCGGATATAATAGATCTCATGAAATTTCTCAGATTACCAGTTTCGGAGCTCTCTTTAACACCAATGAGGCGAAGGTTGAGACGCCTGTCTCCGTTCTTAATAACCTGCACCACTCTTTGAAGTTCCTCATATTGTTGATTTCTCTTTTCCATCTCTGTCTCCAGCCGTGCATTCTCCACTTCCAAATCCATGATTCGCGCATCTGCTTGTTCCAGTTTGTCGTTAATATCAGCAACCTCCATCTCCATTATAGCCTGCGAGGTTTTCACGAGTGAGACATCTGCTTGTAACTCATGAAGGATACTGCTGACCTGAGCTATTTCACGCATGGCCTTCTGCAAAGTAACTTGTAAGTCAGTCAGCGCTGTCAATGCGACCAGTGTCGGCGGCAGCATGCCCTTTTCAGCGGCGCTGTCTGCCGACCTGCTAGCCGCGTTAGCACTACCAGCAGCGTGTTTGAAAAATGTGCTTCTCATCATCGCCATCGGTCACTTTTCTTGTTGCATTCGGACCAAACAGGTACAGGTCTTTGTTAGCGAGCTGTCATATAGTAGAGGTAGAGGCCTTACATAGACAAACGGTGGTGGTAGTGGGAGATCAGTCGGGGGCTTCGCTTTAGGCAGCCATCTTGGTCAGCGGCCCCACGTGACCACCAGTCAGATCAAATATCTGATGAGTACGTCTTTGTTTCTGAGGATTTGAACAGCTCAGTCCAGTTCAACCAGTCTTTCATGGATGCCGGTCCCAGTGGGGTTCAAAGTCTAACTGTAATCACTCCATGGTTGTGTTCTGAGTCTATTTGTCTTTGGTTGTCTGTTTCACAAACACTCTGCTGTGAGACGACACGTTTAAAAAGCCCACATGAATCACAGACTTCATCTTTGTGTCAATGTTTGATTTCAGAGGAAGGCGAGCAGAACATTCTTTTACAGCCTGAACCAAAGACTAAAGTCATGACTGTGATATCTGATACAGAAGAGCTGCTGATGTTTGGTTTTTCTTCCACATTTCTGTCATATTAGACTCGATGTGGAAGGACTGGAACTGATGACTCTAATATCCTGGCAGTTATCCTGATAAATCACTTCAAATGGAGAAAAGATTGTAGGAACATTCTTTTGTCCAGGTATCTAGAGTCACACACGTGTGACATGTGTGTGTGAAATAGAAGTGTGTCAAGAGTTGAAATGAAAGAGCAGCCTCTGTTAAACCCTGGCTTAATCTGATCTCACAGTAACATGGAGATCATCTGTTGAACTGATGTGGTGGGGTACATACCCAGAGAGCACTAGCTGTGATTTCAACAACATTTGGTTCAAACCAGCTCCAAACACCTGAGAACACTTTTCAACCATTTTAATCCTGATAAAAAAAACACGAGAACATCAACGAGACACAAAACAAAGTTTGATCTTTGAATGTTGAAAACATGTTCATGTTAGAGCTGAACGGATGAAAGGAGATTTTTAACAGCTTTTCTCTGAAATCTCTGCTCACATAAATCCTCTCCACACAAACCTGTCATTCTCTGAAATGTAAACACATCATAGAAACTGTGATTGGTGAATCAGGCACCAACAACGTCCTGGGACAAAGTAATTGTGATGGTCCCTCTGACAGGAAGATTCCCAATGAGGATTTCTGTTGAAAACACGTTCAAAGAGGACGTTTTTAGAGGGTCAATTGTTGGGTTGTTTTGACCAGATTTAGCAGTAATATAACAGATAAATCAATAATCATTCATGGAACCAAACTGGAAGTTCCTAAGAAAAAACTCTGCCTTTTAAACTTGTTGTGAGCGTCTTTGAAACAGAAAATCCCTCTGTGGGTTTATCCTCTAAAATGAAGATGAACACAGCAGACAGAGCCGAGTAAGGCTCGACCTCTTTAAAACTTTAATTCATCACAAATCTGACTCAGTGTTCTCAGAACAAACAGATTATTCATCATTTTATCTGGCTCTGGAGTGCTCCACTCTCCTGTGCAGTAGGGGGCAAGAGTTTAAAAACAGAAAATAAACAGACTTGAAGATGACATTCAGAAATATCAGAACAAATGTGAGAGTTGACATTCTCTCTCTCTGTGAGAATTTCAAAGTTGGTTTCCTGCTCACAGATAAAGAATGTATTCAGATCCATCAGTCTGGGAGAAAACGTTGGAAATGGTGACATCTGCTGGCAGGAAGCAGTGATAGCAGGAACAGGATGCCCCTAAATATGAATTTGATCAAGATTCAAACTCCTGTGAGATATTACAAGATAAAACATTGTATTTTTCATATACAGTTGACATTTTTCTCTGCTAAGATTAGAGTTACAAGTGAGTGGCTCTTTTGTATACAGTAATGATGACAGCTAAGGTTAATGTTAGTGAGACCACTCTTTGTTACACACTGAGGAGGCCACACTGGACTAGGAGGTGACATAATTCACAGGACTCCTCCTTGTCAGGAAGTGGAGGAGGATCCTCCCCTGAAGATTAAAAGACACACTTATCGAGGGTCAGGAGCTCTCTGCTCTGAGAGCTCACTGGGACACACAGATGGGTGATATTTGTGACATTTTGTAAACTTTATATGTAATCCTTAATAAACTTTGGGTCAATGACCATTTAAGCCGAACTAATGCTCTCTTTGTCCTTCTGCCAATAAGAGAACAGCGCTAAATTCTGACACTCCACTGATGGACTTGATTTCAGTTTATAATCCCAGAATCAGGAAATAGAAGGCTCAAACATCAAACTGTAGTAAACATCAAAATGATTGGTTAAAATGACAGATGATTGGATCTTCTAATGCATCCTTTGTTAAGCTGACATGACTCATGAAAATAGAAGAGTGAGTCAGCATTATTCAGCTGTTTTCACACCATCAAACATCACAACAGCTCAGCTTTCTTTGTGTAAAAGCCCCCAGACTAGAGGTGGATCCATGATGGTCCTGGCTGATTATCAGGGTCCAGATCTGACATTTTCATCATGATCTGTGTTGGTATTTTATTTCATTGATCACAGATTAAATTCATTGGTTCAAAAGTCTGCTACTTTGGCTCTGCTGTGATGTGAGCCTTTCTCTCTGGCTCTGATATCTGATTGGTTCAACACCACACATTAACAGCCAATAAACACAGGAGCCTGTCACAGTGAGAGTATGACATCATTTCCTGTTTTCCCACCACTTCAGCGTCTCTCTCTGTGCCGTCTCCCCTGTTGATAGAGCCAGATCTAAATTGTCGATTTGACTTTTCTCATCACTGCTGTTGTTTGGTAGCTGTTGGTTTAGACGTCTGCAGGTCATCATCAAGCACTCTGGCTCTTTAGCGCCATCTGCTGAATTGTTAGCTTAGCTTAGCAGTTAGCTTCTCTGACTTAGGCTTGTTTTTCTGCTGCTTTCTCCTGCCTTTGTGCTAAATGTTCAGTTCCTCTTAGCTCTCCTTTGCAGACAGCAGCACATGTCAGAAATAGAGTTGATTTCTAGCTTTGGAGGCCAGGGTTAGAGAATGTTTATGTCCCTTACATGTTGTTAATCTAACATTTAAATGACTGGAACCAACGGCTCATCCTTATTTTAAATACATATCAGCTCCAAATATCAGTTATCGCTCTCATTCACTAATAATCTGTAACCTTATCGGCCCAGAGAGAACAATATCTGTCCACCTCTTTTCCTTTTCTAGCCTGAAGTACTTCACAAAGAATGGACAGACACAAAATAACAGTCAAACCAGAATTAAAGCAGCCAGATATTTACAAATGAGCTGATAAAAGAAATACAGTAATACAGCAAATAAACACTAAAACCCAATGATCAATAATATGAATAAAATCAGTGAAAGGTAAAAATCAAAGCAGTGATTAAACACTGAAGAAACATGGCTGTCCCATTTATTTTGGTAATGAGCTATTTGTTAAAAATCAGGGATCAGAAAATATTTCTCTTGGTAGTGGGAGATTGTTGTGTGCCAAAGCTAGCCTCTACCAAAGTTGGGCTAACCCTCGTTCATGTATTTCCACAGGGGGGCGCTGTGACAGAAAGCTTAACATCTGCATCCAAGTGGAGTCGTTCATCTTCAGTCATTTAGTCCTAAAGCAGTTTACGCTGAGAATCTGTGTTAGAATAGAAACATGAGGGAGGTCCACAGTGGAGCTGATCTCAGAGCAGTCTCATCTCCACTGGTTGGGATTGGTCTGTCAGTCTCCCAGTAACACGGCCCAGTTACAGACTCACCACAGACAGCTGCTGCTGCTTCCCCCTGTCTGACAAGCAGGACAATCAGGATCCTCTCTTTAATCACTGTCACTTTCATCATCAGAACTCCACCATCTGAGGATATAAAAGAGAGAGAGAGATTCCACACTGTGAAGGACTTCATGAGTTATTATCAGTGATCAGAACATCCAGTATGAAAAGCAGCAGTGACTTCAGTCCTGCTAACATCAGAGTAATCCTGTAAAGTAGCATGCTCTCTCTCAGCTCTCCTTAAAGCTTCCATGTGTGGCTTCCAACAAAGTTTAGAGTCTATAAAAATCTGAAATTCATGACCTCTTTCATTTTCAACACTGTTCTAATTCAGTTCTAAATGTTGTTCTTTGATTTCAGACAGCTCACATTTACAATAGTTCAAACCTTTATAACAGCAGCAGAGCAGGACTGTTTTGGTGTCAGGCTCCAACCTCTTCTATTCCAGCAGATTTATTCACATGCAGAATTTGAGCAATGATGAGATAACTTCTTTAACCCTGGTGGAGCCTACAGATGGGTGGAGGAGGGGTTAAAGCGGGAGCCCAGTACAGATTCAGAGCTGGAAATTACAGGGCAGAGGGAGAGACTGGAAATCTTCCAGCTTAAATTGAGCGCCGAATGCAGAGGATGTTGGTCAGGTGCAGTGATGCTGACAGCTTTTAGTCACCCATGGGTGATCTAAGTGGGATACCTAATAAAACTGTTATTCCCTGAGAAAGAATTACATTTCATTCATTCTTACATTGAAGCCTGTATGACTGAAAAGGACCCTGTTAAATTCATATAACAGCAAATGTCTTCATTTACACAGTTAAAAATACATGTCTTTTAAAATAAGAATAGACCAGGAGCTTCCTAACAAAAATCACAGATTAAAGTAAAAGTAGAGTAAAATCACAGCATTTAAATACGTTTTAGAGGCTTCAGCTATTAACGAGCTCCTAATGTGTCTAAAGTTTGCTCTGTTATACACTATATTGCCAAAAGTATTAGCTCACCTGCCTTGACTTGCATATGAACTTAAGTGACATCCCATTCTTAATCCATAGGGTTTAATATGACGTCGGTCCACCCTTTGCTGCTACAACAGCTTCAACTCTTCTGGGAAGGCTTTCCACAAGGTTTAGGAGTGTGTTAATGGGAATTTTTGACCATTCTTCCACAAGCGCATTTGTGAGGTCACACACTGATGTTGGACGAGAAGGCCTGGCTCTCAGTCTCCGCTCTAATTCATCCCAAAGGTGTTCTATGGGGTTGAGATCAGGACTCTGTGCAGGCCAGTCAAGTTCATCCACACCAAACTCTCTCATCCATGTCTTTATGGAGCTTGCTTTGTGCACTGGTGCACAGTCATGTTGGAACAGGAAGGGGCCATCCCCAAACTGTTCCCACAAAGTTAGGGGCATGGAACTGTCCAAAATCTCTTGGTATGCTGAAGCATTCAGAGTTCCTTTCACTGGAACTAAGGGGCCAAGCCCAGCTCCTGAAAAACAAGCTCACATCATAATCCCCCCTCCACCAAACTTTACACTTGGCGCAATGCAGTCAGACAAGTACCGTTCTCCTGGCAACTGCCAAACCCAGACAGATGGAGAAGCGTAATTCATCACTCCAGAGAACGTGTCTCCACTGCTCCAGAGTCCAGTGGCGGCGTGCTTTACACCACTGCATCCGACACTTTGCATTGCACTTGGTGATGTATGGCTTGGATGCAGCTGCTCGGCCATGGAAACCTATTCTATGAAGCTCTCTACGCACTGTTCTTGAGCCAACATGAAGTTTGGAGGTCTGTAGCGATTGACTCTGCAGAAAGTTGGTGACCTCTGTGCACTATGCGCCTCAGCATCCGCTGACCCCGTTCTGTCATTTTACGTGGCCTACCACTTCATGGCTGAGTTGCTGTCATCCCCAATCACTTTCACTTTTTTATAATACCACAGACAGTTGACTGTGGAATATTTAGGAGCTCCTGAGAGTGACCCATTCTTTCACAAATGTTTGTAGAAACAGTCTGCATGCCTAGGTGCTTGATTTTATACACCTGTGGCCATGGAAGTGATTGGAACACCTGATTTTAATTATCTGATTGGGTGAGGGAACATTTTTGGTAATATAGTGTATTTCAGTGTTTGACACATCTTTTAATATGGCTTCTGAATGTTAGAGTGGAATCTAGTGTTACACCCAGGTGTTTGAACTCATCAACATGTTTGATCATTTGTCTGTTGACATAAACATTTGGGAAAACCATATTCCTCTGTTTAAAAATACATGGTCACTATTTTGTCAGTATTCAGGGTGAGGTGAGAGTACTGAAGCCACTCTAACTTTTTACATTGCTGATGATAACTTAGCACCCACTTGTTCCAGATCTTTCCCACAGGTAAACAGGACCGTATCGTCCGCATACATCAGGGTCCCCACACTTTCACACACTGAGAGAAGGTCATTATTGTACGTGCTAAACAACAGCGGTCATAAGATGGAGCCCTGCAAGCACTCCTGAAATGCAGGCTTTCAAAGACCATGTGTATCATTGATCCACACACACTTGGAGCAGCCTAGCAGATAACCCTGGATCCAGTTTAATACATGAACTGAGAGTTTAAATGTTGACAGCTTTGAAAGGAGCACTGAATGATTCCCTATGTCAAACACCTTTCACAAATCTAAAAATATAGCACCCATCAGCCCCCTTTATCAAGGCTGCTTTTAACGATTTCAAGGAAGTAGCAGCATGCTATTTCAGTAGAATGGTTTGCTCTGAACCCAAAATGCATAGGATGCAGTTCTTTAGGTTGGTACTATCCTTGTCATCATTTTTATAGATCGTTTTCATTTTAACAGGAAAAGTCCCTGTTATAAATGTATTGGTACAGATATTGGTAAATGCTTTAAGAAAACTATAAATTATTTCTTTAATGAGTGAAACATTAGGATCAATAGAATCTGTAGATTTTTCTTCTTAAACTTCCTGATGACTTCTGAAATGTCAGTCTCCTAAACTCCTCTGAAAACACTAAAGTTATTGAAGGAAAAAGTCACATTTTTATCTTCTACACAGTGAAGAGTCATCTCTTTGCCAAATTTGGGCCTACATTAACAAAAATAAACTCCTTAATCATATTCTCAGTAACTCCAATACCTGAATGTTCATTGTTTACAGTGTCTGTTAGAAAATAAGGGCTCCCAGTGCATGAGTGGGTTCTCTTAGAGTACTCCAGCTTCCTCCCACAGTCCACAGACATACTCTTTAGGTTAACTCACTCTAAATTGCCCACAGATGTGAGTGTGCGCTTGCCTTGTTTGTGTCTATATGTCAGCCCTGTGGATGGCTGGTGACCAGTCCAGGATACCCTGCTTCTCCCCTAATGACAGCTGAGATAGGCTCTGGCCCCTGTGGCTCTGAATGTGATAAGCAGTGTAGATGAAGGAAATGGATGTTGGAAGTGACTGATTTTGATGGTTTCTGATCCCCTCATTAAGAACACTACTCAGCTCATCCTGAATCCTTCCTCCTCCTCCACCCCCAGGGTCTACTCTCCATCTGGTGTGTCTGATCCTGATCTGAGCCCCACTACACCTTTGACAACATTAAGACAACACCATGGAGTCTAGTCATAAAGACATTACACATTTCCTTCATTTCTAAACCTGCAAATAAACCTCATAATGAAGTCTCTCCGGATTGAGCTTAGTGTAACAAACCTTTTACTTACAACAAAGTCTCCAGTCTGTAGTCTGGATCCTTCTGAAGATCAGACAGCAGCTTCATATCTGAATCCTGCAGGTTGTTGTCACTCAGGTCCAGCTTACTCAGATGTGAGGGGTTGGCCTTTAAAGCTGAGGCCAGAGAAGAACAGCTGATCTCTGATAAACCACAGCGCTCCAACCTGAATAAAAAGATTAAATGAACAAGTGTCTTAAATACAATTAGTGTTTTAAATTATCAAATGTAAAATAATCTGACCAGAGCTGATGAAGGTTTAGAGTTTAGGCGGTGAAAACTCCAAACACCTGAACACAACATGATGCAGGCGAAAAACAAAAACACAGGACTAGAATAAAAAGCCCCAGTAAATCACACCAACATGCTACTTCATTTATAAATTCTTCAAACACGCAAACTCATGATGTTTAGACAGAAATAAAAACTCTCAGACTGATTTAACTGTAGATCTAAGACCAGAAATATCAGTATGAACTGAGGAGACTTATGAACAAAGAACAGATCTGTAATATTTATTATAGGAGGAAAGAAGAGATATAAACAAAGAGTCTCAAATTAAAACTGTCCATCATTTTAATCATCAAACAGCTTCATAGAGTATCAGAAAAAAAATCATCTCTACATGAATACATCATTATTCTATGGATAAAGTCTACTGTTAAACAATTCATGATTGATCTGAAAAAGACATGACAGAGAAAAAGATCTTCAGCTCTCTGAGTGGTTAGAGGGAAATAGACTGTGTTGATTTTGTTCTTATTTTGAGGTTTGAAATGTGTCACTAAAAACTGTTCAACCAATCGATATACAAAACCACAGAAGAAGAAAATGGACACTATCATTGAAATCCTCAGTAAGGATCAGTTTAACCCTCAGAGCTCACAGCTATTTTTTTCACCATCATGTCTCGCCTGGACTTTTTTCTTAAAAAGCTTGTGAAACATCAACCCTGTGGTGTACAGTCAAGTTCTATACATCTTTCTTTTCAGGACAAGCTGGGCTTTAAGAATATGTCTACAACAGTAATGTCACTTGGATTGTGAAAAAGTTATAAGACTCTAAAGACAAAATAAAAAAAAAAAAACAAATCGGAATTTGAAACTCAAAGATTTTCATTGATAACACACAGTAAACAATAGTGACAAAGCATTTTCTTTGCATAGACTTATTCTGCCATCTCTCAGGGACAAAACAGTGAAAAAATAAACATTCTGTGACCAACGGTTTTCAAAATATCTAAATAAATACAAGAGAAAGTCCATTGCTTTCTTGCAGTTGGATTCATTTGTGCCGTTCCTTTAAGTAGTAGAGAAGCAACTGGTCGACTACAACTCCCACAATGCTTTGCATCTAGTTGCCCTCATGTTGCCCTCAACAAATATGGCCAAAGAAAGCCAAAGTACAGGTTCGAAAATGGATTAAAAATGGACAAAAAGACGCTTATTATTGGCTCTAACGCCATGGATTTAATATTTAAAGACCCCGAAAAGTCACCGAAGTTTCGGGCTTGCTAGAATGGCTTCCTTAAGGGCTACAGAGACATCAAGGGTAGCAAAAGATCGGCAAAATGGTCAGCTTTCAGGGGAAAAAAAGAGTGTCTACGACGTATGGTTCGAAAGTTACTTACGTTTTTTTCTAAACTGTGTTGCTTCTAGTTGTATATGACAACCCTGTCCTCAGAGACCCCGGACAGTCAGCCAAGTTCTGGGCTCACTAGAAAATGTTCTGTAAGAGCTATGAATGCATGAAGAAAATATATAAAAAGGCACAAAACACAGCTTTCACAGAAAAAAAAACAGTAAGTGCCTCTGACTCACAGTTCAAAAGTTACCAAGTAATTTACAAAGGGGTGTGCCTCCGGCACGGATCCGTACTGCTGGAGCTCTAAGGGTTAATATCAGTCTGATGTTTACGCTTTAGTTTCACCTAATATTCATCTGAGCAGAGAAATTTAACATGCTGTCTTACACCAGAGTCTCCAGTCGACAGTTTGGACTCTTCAGTCCAGCAGAAAGAAGCTCCACTCCTGAATCCTGCAGCTTGTTGTTATACAGGTCCAGCTCTCTCAGATGCGAGGGGTTCGCCTTTAAAGCTGAGGCCAGAGAAGAACAGCTGATCTTTGACAAACCACAGCGCCTCAACCTGAATAAAAGATTAAATGAACAAGTGTTTTAAATTATTAAATGTAAAATAATCTGTTTTATCATTTTACCATTTTAAACTGAATTCACCAAAATTTGAGCCGGCTCACTGGGCTTCTCTGAGAAGTCAGAAATTAATCAAGCATAACATTCAACCACTAAAACTCATTTTTTTGTTCAGGAATGCAGGTAAATAACTATAAGTTGACATATTAATCAAGAAATAATAATGTGCTTTACTATTTTTTCAGTTTTTTTTGTAAATCAGTAAACACCACCGCATCTGACACTTTGCATTGCACTTGATGATGTATGGCTTGGGTGCGGCTGCTTGGCCATGGAAACCCATTCCATGAAGCACTCTACGCACTGTTCTTGGATTAATCTGAAGGCCACATGAAGCTTAGAGGTCTGTAGCGATTGACTCTGCAGAAAGTTGGTGACCTCTGCACACTATGCGCCTCAGCATTCACTGACCCCACACTGTCATTTTACGTGGCCTACCACTTGGTGCCTGAGTTGCTGTTGTTCCTAATCGCCTCCACTTTGTTGTAATACCACTGACAGTTGACTGTGGAATGTTAAGGATTGAGGAAATTTCACAGCTGGACTTGTTGCACAGGTGGCATCCTATCACAGTACCACGCTGGAATTCACTGAGCTCCTGAGAATGACCCATTCTTTCACAAATGTTTATAGACACAGTCTGCATGCCTAGGTGCTTGATGCTTGATTTTATACTCCTGTGGCCATGGAAGTGATTGGAACACCTGATTTCAATTATTTGGATGGGCGAGTGAATACTTTTGGCAATATAGTATGTACACACGCACACATACACACACACACACACATATGTATATATATATATATACATGAAATCCTCAGTAAGGCTCACTTTAATATCATTCTGATGTTTACTGTTTAGTTTTGTGTCATATTATTTTGAGCAGAGAAATTAAACATGCTGTCCTTACCTCAGAGTCTCCAGTCGACAGTTTGGACTCTTCAGTCCAGCAGAAAGAAGCTCCACTCCAGAATCCTGCAGGTTGTTAA
Source organism: Cheilinus undulatus (assembly GCF_018320785.1). NCBI lineage: Eukaryota > Metazoa > Chordata > Actinopteri > Labriformes > Labridae > Cheilinus > Cheilinus undulatus. Next base: position 3,120,492 of record NC_054877.1, on the reverse strand, counting down.
AATTCAGGTTCAGCTCTCTCAGTTGTGAGAGGTTGGCCTTCAAAGCTGAAGCCAGAGAAGAACAGCTGATCTCTGACAACCCACAGTCTGACAACCTGAATATAAAGATTAAATGAAGAATTGTTTTAAAATACCATTAGTGTTTTAAATTATTAAATGTAAAATAATCTGATCAGAGCTGATGAAGGTTTAGAGTTTAGATGGTGAAAACTCCAAACACCTGAACACAACAAAAACAAAAACACAGGACTAGAAAAAAAAAGGTTGAGTAAATCACACCAACATTTTACTTCATTTATGAATTCTTCAAACAGGCAAACTCATGATGTTTAGACAGAAATAAAAACTCTCAGACTGATTTTAGATTTAACTGTTGATCTCAAAGTTTCCTCTAGGGCCAGAAATGTCAGGATGAACTGAGGAGACTTATGAACAAAGAACAGATCTGTAATATTTATTATAGGAGGAGAGAAGAGATTTAAACAGAGTCTCAAATTAAAACTTTCCATCATTTTAATCATCAAACAGCTTCATAAAGTCTCAGAAAAATTTATCTCTACATGAATACATCATTATTCTATTGATAAAGTCTATTGTTGAATAATTCATGATTGATCTGAAAAAGACAACATGACAGAAAAAAGATCATCAGCTCTCTGAGTGGTTAGAGAAAAATAGACTGTGTTGATTTTGTTCTTATTCTGAGGTTTTAAATGTATCACTAAAAACTGTTCAACCAATCAACAGACAAAACCACAGAAGAAGAAAACAGACACTATCATTGAAATCCTCAGTAAGGATCAGTTTATTATCAGTCTGTTTACACTTTAGTTTCACCTCATATTAATCAGAGCAGAGAAATTAAACATGTTTCTTACCCCAGAGTCTCCAGTCGACAGTTTGGACTCTTCAGTCCAGCAGAAAGAAGCTCCACTCCTGAATCCTGCAGCTTGTTGTTATTAAGCCACAGAACTCTCAGGTGTGAGGGGTTGGACTTTAAAGCTGAGGCCAGATTAGAACAGCTGATCTTTGACAAACCACAGTCCCACAACCTGAATAAAAAGGTTAAATGAACAAGTGTTTTAAAATACCATCGTGAATAAACACACAATAAACACATACTTGTGCCCTATAAAAAGGATCAGCACTAAGTGAGGAAGTCCCTAATCCATTACTATTTGCCTCCACAAGTCAACCATGCAGACCCATGGGTAGTAAGAAACCTGCACTTCACCAGGGTTGTCAAGTGGGAACCCTCCTTCATCAATGTCTCATCCAGTTAGTCCCATGACACCTCCACAGGGATGAACAGTGATCTCCAGCGTCCCAGAGCCACCCCCCTCCATGCCGGCTCTCACCACCCACCATGCCAACATGGACACATCATCTTACCTATCTTACCACATGGCCCACACAGCCTCAACAGCATGCCACCTTCAACAGACCCATGCTCCGTACATGCAAGCTCCAGGTAGTGACAATGCTGATACTACCTTCCTTAACACCACTTATGATTACAGTGCAGCAATCATAGTACAAACATTAAACATAACTAAGATTAAAAAAAGGAAAATAAGACAGATGAGAGATGAGAGAAAGAGAGAGAGCAAGCTTAGCAATAGGGTGGGGGAGGCAGAGCTAAGGGTGTGGTACCCTGTGGTGGGCTAACACACACCCTGGCCTGGCGTGGTGTTGTGCTCTACCCCCCTCCCTTATTTTCATGAGGTGGAGAGAGAGAGAAGAGAGCGGGTTAAGCAAACCTAGGGGATAGAAAAGTTAAAGGGATATTTCAGGATTTTTGAAGTTGGGTCACATGAGGTGCTTGGCTATAATGGTAGCATTAGCCTCCAGTGATTTCCATGTAGTTTGATCCTGTTGTTATTACGAGCTCAGAGAGAGCCGGCGCATAGCGGCTGTAGATGGGGACATGTTGTCCATGTAAATTAACGAGTTTGATGGAAAAAGGGCCAAGGAAATATGTTGGCTCGACTGTGCGCTGTGTCGAAAACGTACACAGCACTTTATTTCTCCCAAAAACCCCCTCTGTGTCAGGCACTAACTTACGATGCAGCTTTCGCCATTTTGTATCCTTCCGCCTCCACTTACTGTTTACTTCACACATCCGCCGGTCAGCTGTGTGGGTCTGCGGACTTCTTCAGGAATAATAACACCCCGTCAAGCTAAAACAAAGATAACGAGCAATTTTGGCATGAGTGATGATGATGTGCCGTTTACTGTGGATATGAGAGGATATTTGTATTTGTATTTTTAGGAGAAATAAAGTGCTATGTACGTTTTTGACACAGCGCACAGGTGAGCCAACATATTTTCTTGGCCCATTTTTTTCGTAAAACTCGTTAATTTACGCGGACAACATGTTCCCATCTACAGCCGCTATGCGCCAGCTCTCTACAAGCTTGTAATAACAACAGGATCAAATTACACGGAAATCACTGGAGGCTAATGCTACCACTATAGCCAAGCACCTCATATGACCCAACTTCAAAAATCCTGAAATATCCCTTTAAGGGGTTCTGTCAACCTTCATTTTTGCCCCAGCTGGCATTACTCCTCCTCATCAAGATCCACTGACTGGCCTGAGCTCCAGCTCTCTGAGTAATGAAACAGCTGATCTCGCTACAAACCCTCTACACACCTCTTCTACTGGACGAGTCCTAACTTTCCATCCTCGCTGTTTAGCTTCTGCTCCTAAATCTGCCCCTAAAACTAAATATCTCAGCTTCTTCCTTTCATTGGCTTCCTCCACAGAATCCTCCCATGGAACCATCAGCTCTTTAAAATAAACCGTCTCGGAGCACAAAGGACACGATGGGTCCCCATCCACCCAGCACTTTAGGTTCTGGGGTGATGGTAGGACATCATAGGTAGACCCTAGCAGGAATTTGATCCGCCTATCTTCCATACTCCATAGGTTTCTCCAACTCAGCTTTCTCTTCTCTACACTCTCCCAGTTCATCCACTGTCCCTGCTTAGCCTGAGCTACAGCCTTAGTACACCTTACTACTTCCTCCTGTCTACGTACCTGTTCCACTACCAGTCCCCCTCTATCTTTAGGACCTGCTTTGTTCCACACCAGTATACCTGAGCCAAGCCCCAGGTCTCCTGGCCTATCTGGACATTGCCTACAATCTCAGCATGCCCAAAAGCTGCCTCTGCCTCCTCTACTGCCTGTCTTGGGTTCCATTTCCTTCCCCTAGTTGGATTTTGAACTACACTGCTAACTATTCTATCTTTGCTCCCTGCTAACAGCAACTCTGTTCTAACCTTTGAGCACTTGAATTCTTCTGTCAAGCTAGTGATCGGGAGTGTGAGTATCCCTTTGCCATACAGTGCCACACTGCTAAGGCACCAAGGAATGCCCAACCACTTCCTCACAAATGAGTTAATTGCTCTTTCCAGCTTCTCTACCTTCGATATTAGGATCTCATAAACTGACATGGGTCACATCAGTCTAGGAAACAGCCCAAACTGCAAACACCATAACTTCAACCTCCCTGGGAGCCCTGATTTATCAGTCCTCCCTAATCCCTCCACTACATCTTTTCTAAACTGCTCCACCTGTTCACTGTCATTAAGGTGTTCATTATACCATCTGCCTAAGCTCTTTACTGGCTTCTCCCTTATCAATGGTATCTCTTCCTCATCTACAAAAAACTTCCTGTCAACAATCTTCCCTCTGTATACTGAGATGCTCCCGGACTTACTAGGCTTGATCTTCATGCTAGCCTACTTGAGATTCTTATCTATCCTCTCCAGTAGCCTCCTTGTGCATGGCACTGTCGTGGTCACCAGTGTCATGTCATTCATGTAAGCCCTGATTGGTGGGAAGCGCATCCCATCCTGCCATCTTTCTGATCCTACCACCCACTTGGAAGCTCTAACAATGACTTCCATCACCATGGTGAAGGCTAGAGGGGAAACTGTGCAACCTGCCATAATACCTACCTCTAGTCCAGTGCTTCTCAAAGTGTGGGGCGTGCCCCACTGGTGGGGAATGGAGACATGACACGTGGGGCGCGACACATGGGAGGGAATATTCAATTTAATGCGCCTTTCTTTCTTGACAATAAAGATCATTCACTTAAAACAAAACGCCTACAAACAATAGCCTACAAGTAGCTGAAATTAAAAGAACACTAAATTATTAAACAGCATTAGATAGAAAACCGGGAAAAAAATCTAACCTGGATCTTAAGTGCAAAACTAATGATTGACGTCGGCATGTTCATGTGCTGGGGCTGTGGCAACAAGGCAGCAGGCTACTCTGAGCAATATGGATAGATTTGTGACACGGACTGCCAAGGTTGGCGAGCCAGCGGCCTCACACACACACAAGACAGACGGGCCAAGTCAACCAAAGAGCCAACCAAAAAGAAAATATGACGAGAGTTATCTAGGTTTTGGATTTACAGTAGCAGCGGTGGGGGCAGAGGAGAGACCCGTGTGTGTTCTGTGTCTGAAACCGTTAGCAGCAGACAGCATGAGGCCCAACAAATTGAGGAAACACCCGGAGATAACACACCCCAGTCACGTCACCAAGCCACTGGATTTCTTTAAAAGAAAACTCAGTGGGTATCGACAGCAGGAACAGCGCATGGTAAAGGCAACATCAGTTACCTGTCAGGCACAAATGGTCTCCTACATTACTTGGTGTTAGTTCAGTAAATTTAAAAATGTGTAATTTGTCAGGATTTTTGTTGGGGCGATCAAGCCAGGTGGGGCTTCAAAATTCTCCCTTGTTCAAAGTGGGGAATGACCAAAAAAGTTTGAGAAGCACTGGGATAGGCTGTTTCTCCCATACTAACCTTAATGACTGCCACAGCAACATAGGACATCAGGCCTGTTTTTATAAACCCTGTAGGGGACTCTGTTTGGCCCTGGGGCTGAAGAAGCCTTTGCATGCCTTACTACATCCTGCACTTCTGTCACAGTGCCAGTTATGTCTTCTTTTAGAACAATAAGCTGTGTCTAATTTTTATTTGCATGATTTGTGTGGTTTTAATGGAGTGATTTTTATTTGCCATTTTAATCACTGATGTGTGTTTTTAGTTTTACTAGTTTTAGTATGGACTTTTAGTGAGAAACGACTGATTAACGCAGCTGGGACTGATTGGACTGTGCACCCGCCACTGATTGGACAGAAGGACACTGAGCTGATTTTGAAAAGACTCTCAGGTGGGACAAATGACAAGCAGACAGGGAGAGGAAGCCAAGAGAGAGTACAAGAGACAAAGGAAGACGGAAACGAAGCGGGGTGAGCCAGGCGTGGACGTGTGGCTTGAGGACCAAAGCAGAGTCTTCTGCTGATTGGAGCGTGTGTGATTGTTGCTCATAAAGTTGGGTCACTGATGACCACTTCCTTCCTGCAGCTGCTGGTTCGAGTGGGGAGGACGTGAGGCAGACTGGAGCCAGGCTGTGACTGCGCTGAGGCAGGGGCTGAGGACTGCAGGGAGCGTCAGAGGTGGAGGAGGCTGGATACGACTATAATAGCTGAGTAATGGAACGCGACCAAGCCTATCTGTCCAAGAGTGTGTGTGGTTAATTGCATTTTTGCTGTACCGAGACTGAGCCACTCTCCACAGCGTATCGGAGGAGCGGCAGTGAGGCGGCCACAGAGGTACGTACGCCCAAAGAGGAAGCGGCGCTGCGCTCACACAGACCCACGTCTCCTGCTCCCTGTAGGTGACCCTGGAACTGTCTCTTAACTAACTTTAACCTCTGAAGACTCTTGATTTTGTTTTAACCTGATTTTACAGCCACAAAAGAACAATTTTTATTTAAAGGGTTTTAGTCTTTAGTAAAAGAGCCTATTTTATCTTGTTTTAGTTTAAGCATCCATTTTATCTTGTTCAGTTTTTAAACTCTGTGAAAATAAACAATTTTAACTGATCAACGTGGCCTTTTAGTTTAGTTTTTTTTTTTTTTAAGTGGAAGACTTGTATATGCTGGTGTAATTTTGAACCTTTTTGAAATTATGTGACACTTCCTCCTGCCTTGGTGGTTTAACATCCATACTAAACTCTATCTCCCCTAGTGGTGGCATGTCGGATGGGAGGCCCAACTCCCTGTTCTGTCCTGGAGCCGAATGTGTTCTTTTTAAATACTCCTCTACCTCTTGCTTTGATGCTCTAAGATGGCCTCCCTTTTCCTGATTGAACAACACTTTAGCAAACTTAAAAGGATCCCTATAAAATGCTGTCCTTGCCCGCTCCTTCTGCTTCCTTTTCCTCCTCTGTTGTTCTGCCCTTCTTAGTGTTACCAGCCTATTTCATAGCTCCTCCTGTAAAACATTAATTCCCTCTCCCTCTTCTGTAGCCTTCCTCCACTATTTCCTTAACTGTCTCTTCTCCTTTACTAACTTATCTATCTCCTTCTGTCTTCTAGATTTAGCTGGCTGCACCCTCTCAACCGAGGTGCACCGAGGTGCGCGTGCGCAGCTACCGAGGAATAACAGGAAACATGGCGACTAAAGACATGTCAGTACACGACTTTTTTTGTTTTTGAAAAGAAAACAACTCATTGCTGTTCTTGTTCTTCTTTCTTCAAGGTCTGATAAAACTGGTGTTTTAGCAGCATCCATGCTAATCATTTCCACCATAATCTTTTCCGCCGACTTCTTGTTGCTGCTTGCTTACGTCACGAGACCGCTGCACCTGAAAGTACTGCCCTTCATCACTGGTTGGTCCTGTCACTTTTTAACCAGGCCCAAACTGTTCAGATGGGAACTTGAAGCAAGATTCAACAGTGAGAAACATGGAAATGGGCGAATCCATCTGCTTTGCAATGTTAGGGCTTAAGCCCATGTAGCCATCCCCTAGCTCCGCTGATGGGCTCAGATCAGATATTGTGAACAGGTTGCCGTTTTAAAGCCATAAAGAGCCTTGCTGAATGTATATTTATAAGGAATATTACAGCCTTGTAAATTTAGCATCAGTGGGTCGTAAAAACATGAGAAATCTGAAAAAAAATGCCATATGACACAAGGGCAGCATATTTATGCCTGAACTGTTTAGATTACTTGCATTCTTTACTCCCTGTTTACAAGTGACTGCACCTCTACCCACAACTTCAACCTAGTGGTCAAGTTTGCAGATGACATGACCATCGTGGGATGTATAAATGACAATAACAAGGCAGCATACAGGGATGAAGTCTGGACACTGTCTGCCTGATGCAAGGAAAATGACCTCAACCTCAATACAAAGAAAACCAAAGAAATAATAATAGACTTCAGGAAAAACAAGAATACATCATACTGAGCTATGCATTTGTGGGGAGAAAGTTGACAGACTCTTCAGCTTCAAATTCCTAGGAGTCTACATATCTAAAGACCTCACCTGGAGCCTTAACATTTCACACCTGATCAAGAGGGCCCAGAAGCATCTCTTCCATTTAAGAACACTGAAGTGCAATAGACTCCCACAAAAGCTGCTGACAAAAATCTACCGCTGCACCACTGAAAGTGTACTGACCTATGGATGCACAGCCTGGTACTCCAGTTGTACTGTAGCAGAGGGGAAAGACCAACACTGGGTGATAAAAACAGCTCAGTGGATCGTCGGATCCTCACTCCTACACCTGAGTGACATCTACTCGATGTCACAGACCTCCAACATCTTCAAGGACCACTCACACTGTGGTCACTCTCTGTTCAGCACCCTCCCATCGGGCAGGCTGAGAACTACCAGGGCCAGAACAAACAGACTCAAAAACAGCTCCTTTCCAAGAGCTGTGAACTCAATTCTCAAACACAAACACACACCATATTCATAAAACATACATACACTCACCTGATGAACAGTACAACACACACACACACCCAGATGGACAAGTGCAATATACCGTCCGTGTCTTATAATCTATATATTTACAGTGCAATATACCTGTACAAATTAATCTCACTAGTATTTAAATTTTCTGTCTTATTTTTATCTTTATCTATGCCCTTTTACCTGTGCAATTTATTTATTACCTGTGCAGTTTACTTTAGTATGTATGTTTTCTGTCTTATGCTGTTTTTTCTTTGTTGCTGCAAATTAAATTTCATTGTGTTATGTGCAATGACATTCAATTTATCTTATCTTAAGCAAATCCTGTCTCAAGTAGCTAATTAACCCTTTTGTATGTGTGTGTGTATCTCTCTCTATATATATATCTATATATCTATATATATAGATATATAGATATATATATATGTATGAAAAATGTGCCAGATCTTCTCTGCCAATGCCAAACAGCTTATTTTGCCATTGACTCTTGTTTGGTGAATTGGATGATTGAAGTTTGAAGAAACAAGACATATTGACAACTTAACAATTTTTTCATTTAACAAACAGGAGCCTCAGTAGCATGTGGAAGAACCATACACAGCCACAACAGCCTAGCTCCTCCTCATGCTGGTCACACGCCTGGTCACACACTGCTGCGGGGTGGCATCCCATTCTTCAACCAGCTTTTGTCACAAGTCAGCCAACGTGGTTGTGTTGGTCACTCTGGCACGAACATCACACCCAAGCTGATCCCACAAGTGTTCAATGGGGTTAAGGTCAGTCCTGCTGGCAGGCCATTCCATCCTCTCCACTCCCAAATTCTGAAGGTAGTCTCTGATAAACCTCCAAAAACTGCTGCTGGGATTGAAGTTACTCATGTCTGCCATCTCCTTGTGTAAAGTGGTAACAGTGCAGACCTCCGCCATTAGCCCTATCTCCCAATAGTACAGAATCCTTTAAAAAAAATCCTGGATCCAGATGGTGATCCAGATCAGTCCCAAAATCTAATCAGTTCTTCCTTATGCAATTTCTGACGTTTCCTGAAAATTACATGAAAATCCGTCCATAACTTTTTGAGTGATGTTGCTAACAAACTAATAAACAAACTAGCAAACTAACTGACAAACAAACCCGATCACATAACCTTCTTGGCGGAGGTAATAAAAATGGGACCTATCATTGAAATCCTCAGTGAGGATCAGTTTAATATCAATCTGATGTTTACACTTTAGTTTCACCTCATATTAATCAGAGCAGAGAAATTAAACATGCTGTCTTACCCCAGAGTCTCCAGTCGACAGTTTGGACTCTTCAGTCCAGCAGAAAGAAGCTCCACTCCTAAATCCTGCAGGTTGTTTCCACTCATCCACAGCTTTCTCAAATGTGAGGGGTTGGACTTCAAAGCTGAGGCCAAGACCTCACAGTGAGTCTCTGTTAGTCCATAGTCATAAAGCCTGTAATGACATTAACATTACATAAAATGCTTTTATTTAAAGTGCTCATATTTTCACAGTATATTTGATGAAAAAATATTTACAGAATGTGTTTTGCCTTTTGACATCAGTGGTTCAGTTAATAAAAAGCTCCTCCCTGACCACGGAAGATCAGCACAGCAGTATTGTTTGTGAGTGTGTGTGCTCCATCTGTGTGTCTCTATGTAGCTCACATGAGCCAGAGGTGTGTGCTATGTTAAAATATTATTTGGTTAATATTCCCTTAATATCAAATGTTTATGGGGACAAACAAATGTTAAAATCTGAGCATACGTGTTGTAAAGAAAACGTTAAAACATTTGACACATCTGTATTTACAGAGAATGTAATAATTTTTGTTGTTTATTGATAATTAACAGATATAAAAGATGATGGGAACACTTAAACTTTGAATATGGTTCATGGAGGCAGTGAGAAAGAGAGACAGATGGAGAAGAGGCTGGAACTGATCATTTAGTAACTCAGGAGTCCAGGAGATTTCTGCTGTAAAGGAAAAATGTTTCTATGGTTTGTTTTACTCCAGTGATTTTAAACTACAGAGTGTCAAAAATAGACTTTTAAATCTAAACTTATCACAGCAAATCTCAGTCATCTGTTATCTTAACAGGTAATTTAAAGCATTTTAAAGCTTTGTTTTACACATATAGACACTAAATTTATAAGCGCTGACAGAAATTTAAGGAGAATGGGGGGTTGTTAGATCATAGAATGCTCATTACAACTATGGGAGACTGGAACCTTGTCTTGTACTTGTAACCAAAGACTGGAGACTTGACTTGGACTTGCAAAAAAAAAAAAAAAAAATGACTTGTGTGCATAAAAGGAGCCACTAATCAGTGAAGCTGCCTCCTGAAGAAATTCTCTGATGTCACAGCCATCGTGGGGTGTATAGAGTACAGGCAGGTCATCATGGACTTTCTTTCTTTGTTGAAATTTTATTTTATTTGAAAAGGCAATATTACAAAATGTACATTTTCCTGAACATTTCCACAGTTATACCTTTCCCAGTTTTGGTTCATCTATGCACCAGAAGCTACAATGTTAAGCCACTTTGCCAGGCATTCAGTCCATCAGCTCTCTGTAAATACTTACACATTTGTCCAACCCTCAATCTTGTAGTGGAATCAAGGCCTAAATCTGCTAGATGTCCTACAACCCAAGAAAGAAAGACAGGGAAACCCTTCCCTGTGGTTAATGTCTGCAGCTTTTGGAAAATTCCTTAGGATTTCTAAGGTGGGTCAGAGGATTCCCATGTGTCCACCAGTCACCTATCCTTGTTTATCAACCTTTGCCGCCTAAAAAGCTTCTCAGACAGTAAGATGCTGGACCTGACATTTCAGATAAATGACAGATCTCAGGAGAGATCACCACTTTAAAGTTGGAGATATCTGATTGCATGGCTGGAATAAGAGCCATCTCACTGACTATGCCTGTTTCTGACCAAAGCTGCAAAAACATTCACCTTTGGACTGGAAGAATCGTAAATTAAAGCCTTCCTACCTCTGAACAACAAAACCAGATGATGATTGTAAATACTGTAACTTGTTCTTTCTCTGGTTTACTGAGACAAAAATGACTCCAAATCTCCTAAATTCTATAATCATATGTTTGTTTATCAAAACATTCTTGTATTTGTCTGAGATAGCACGCATGGAACACAACAATATCTTTCATATTTCTGTATCACTTCAGATGGTTAAGAAATTTGTTTTTGAAAGACCAGATGTCTTTCATGGACCAACAGTGCCATTGAATTTCCAGGATTGGTCACACACACACACATCTCCATGTGAGCAATCTCCTTTGTGTCTTGATACTTAAATGTTCTATGGTTAGGTATCTTGTTGCGTGTTTAACTGTGTGACAGTTTCATTGATGTTATATTATTCTAGAATTGTATAACCATTTATGCTATTCCTACATGCTCTTATTGAAATACTAATTTGATGAAGAGTGGTTCACAAGGTGACATTTGTTCTCCAAGAGGAGGGAAAACTCAGATGGAGTTGGCCGTCCCTCTTTCGTTTAAGACAGTGAGTACCAGAACTCACAGTCTAGAGTTTTTAGTCTTCACTAGAGTTAGTCTTCTTCCGTTTTCGTCTTCTTCGAGTTCTTTGCCTTTTCTTAATTTTTCTTTTTAAGTTATGTAAGTAATTTTTTTTAGACTTCTGTATGAAATACGTTTCCTTTCTTTGCTTTTTTCGGAGCCAGGTTCAATAATTTAATGAACTTCAGAGTTTTAATTAACTTTATTTTGATCCAGCACAAATTCTTTAATCTTTTATAGACTTTGCGCTCATTATAGCAGCAGACAGAGATTTTCTTTTCCTCGCACGTCCAGACGTCATCACTGTGAGCCAATAATCAAAGAGATGTCGACCGTCCTGAGACATTAATTTTGATATTTAATTGGACGAATTAAGAACTGTTTTTTTATTTTTTTGGAGCAAGACGAGTCCATCAGAATCCTTGGAAGGGCCACATCTTGCCGTGTTGGTCAGACTGTATTTTCTGCAGAACCTGCCATCTCAACCGATCAAAGATCAGATCCAGCTGGTACCAATGGTAGCTCCGGGCTCCCAACACCTCAGGCAGTTCATCTCCTTGTCTTTCTTCTACGGCAAACAGAAGGATTCTGATCCAACTCATCAGGGTTGACGGTGTTTCCAACAGTTCCATTAAAACGATTAATTAATTGAGATCTATTTTTCCAAATTTACATCCCAAATTCTACACCGCTAATTATCTTTTTCTTTATTCTCAAATCATCCACTCTCCATTAAACTAGATTAGCATTATTCATTTATTATCACATTCAGTAATTCTTTGTTTATTGACTCACATTATATTCATATTAGCCATGTGATATATACATTGTATTTCTTTGATTTAATAATAAATCTTTAGAACCTCAGTCATTGCCCAGACATTATTATTACTACTATTTTTTAAAGATTTATTTTTGGGCTTTTTCGTGCCTTTATTAGAGAGAGGACAGTGGATAGAGTCGGAAACAGGGAAAGAGCATGGAGAGACATGCAGGAAATGGTGCCACGGGCCGGATTCAGACCTGTGTCGCCTGCGTACATGGTGCGCGCCTTAACCACTCGACTACCAGTGCACCCCAGACATTATTAATAAAGGAGACATATTATGCAAAAATCACTTTTTCAGGCTTTTCAAACAAAAATATGTGCCCCTGGCCTGTCCACAGTCCCCCCAAGTACCAAAAAAATCCATTCCCTTTCTTTCTCCAGCTTTCACAAAATGTGTGCTGAAACAAGCCGTTCTCAGATTTTGCTCCTGCCCCCAGGTTTGGTTGCCCCTCCCCCACTTGGAGGAAAGTTCCACCCTCCTCTACTGATCCTTTCAACTACCAGCTGAGATGCTGGATAGCTCAGTGGGTTGCCCCACGCTGGCCAGCCGCCGATAGCTGAAGAAGACAAAATCAGTGAACAGGAGGCTTTTCAGACAGGTGTGGGTTTGAAACCAGCTCGAGGCAAAAAAAATTTCTAAGAACTGATCCAGAATTACTTGTCAGTACATCTTTAAGTGGATAAACTTTGATGATTAATGCAAATGCATACATATATTTAGGGACAAGTGTTTTATTTCTTAAAGGGGCTATATGTAACTTTTCAACATTTACCAATTATCATTTTTCGTGTGGAGGTAGACTTTAGTCATATGTGAAACATGACACCCTAACAGCCTCTCATGGTTGCGTAATTAAGCCTCTAGGCTCCTCTCATTAGAAGGTTTTCGGGTCGAATGCGCTCGCTCCCGACCTCACTCACTCTCTCGACCCCACGTGCTCCCGACTGCGTTTTCCCCTGCAGATAGCAGCAGACGCTATCCGTAGTTTAGGGTGAAGCTACTGCTCTGCCGTGGAATAAAACTGACCAGCGGTGGCTTTCATACACACTGAAAAGGTAAGACAATACTTCAAACCACGTCAAATCTGTTGTAATGTATTTTGGAGTTATCTTGCACTTGTTAGCATGCACGCTAACATGAACGCTAAGGCGCTAACAACAACAAATAGCACCGGTAAATTACTGAATCTGCACAATAATGTTGCTTCAGTCATAAATAAGTCATGATGTCTGACTGCTAGGACTGAGGTAACTGGTTGTTATGCTGTCTTCTTGTTTCCAAATGACTGTATATTATATATTTACAGCATAGCCGACCGCTAAGGCTCAATCAGTACAGCTGATTGAAGTTACCACTCGCTGTCAAACTTTTACTTTCTGGATCCTGTTATAGTGACCATAAGGATATCAGAGTATTTCTGTTTTGTGGTTTTGACCACATAGTTTGTGCTAAAATACTAACTTTATAACACTCTGCTTTCCAAGAGTGATGCTCTATAAGCAGAGCAAAGATACTGTAACAAATGAGGTTTGTAGAAAGAAATACGAGTCATTAGATCAAATAAAATATAGTAAAACTCTAGGTAGTACTACAGGATTATGGTTAAAATGTATTACACTGCTCTCTAAACATGGTTGTATTGATTTTCTAGATAGAAGAAAACAACAGTGATGGAGAGTCCTGGCCCACCTGAACCTCCACCATGAAGCAGATGGGATTACCACAGCATCCTGCATCAGTAACTGGAGATAATCTAAGAAGTATGTTTATCTTCTGTTGGTTTACTACTGTTGTTTGCTGAATATTTCCTTCCAATATGCTTCTATGCATATACAACAATGTTAGATATTTCATATCAGATCACAGAAGTACTCTTAATCTTGTCTCCTAAGAAACAAGGACTCAGAACTCAGCTGACCCCTGGTTCCTGCACTGCTTCGAGAAGTTGTACCCCACCAGCGGCTGACCTGGCCCAGATGATGGTATGTCAGACAGATGATTACAGTCCTAACAGCTCACATCTCTCTGTATTTATGTGACATACTACAGTGGAGAATTTTAGAATCCAGTCCTTTTGTATAATCATACCAAAGCACACTTTATCTACAATACTGGAAAAACAAAATGTAGTCTTGTCCATGGGGTGTCATCACAGTATGAATACCATACTTATCAAAATTATACAAATGTTTATACCTTATATCACTGCTGTTGCATGTCCACATAATGCTTATAGCAATTAATTGAGTTGGAAGTATTTTTTCCAGCTCCTGCACACCTGAGCTTTCTTTTCAGGTAGCTCTGTTTCTACTGTTCAATCAGCATCAAGGTCGTACATGGACCAAGATTTGCAGAGCTGAGCTGGAACAAGTACTTCCTAAGAGGAATGCTTTAGAAACTAATTTTCTCTCTCCCTCTCTTTCTAGAACACTTCAGCCCCTGAAAAAGTGAGGAGAAAAGTCATGAAAACTGTGGATCCAAGCTCCATTTGTTTATTTCTATTTTCTTCATAAAGAAATGTAAACAGATATACATCTGTATATGACAATCACAAAAATCTGGGTTATAATGATCTGATATTACAGTAAAAAATTAAGCTTTTGAATAGAAATAACTAGAGGTAGTAATTTTTCATAGTTACATGCATGGATAAAACAAATGGTGCATACTTGGTGGTAGAAATGACTGACAATGCAAAAATAAAGTCTGCACAGAAAATAATGTTCTGTGAGTTTTTATTACCTACACTTGTAAAATGTCAGGTTATAACGCTTCTTCTGATGACATGTATATTGTAGAGGAAATAAACATTTACAGGAGCATTATCCACAAGTGACATGTAGAAGAAATAAATATTCACAGTGGCATTATAGACCGTAGACTTTTTTTTTGTGGTGCTGATGTGTTTTTAATTGAATGAATCCTGTTGTCAGGATCAGTTAGCATGTCTCTGTAGTCACAGAAGGTGTCCCATACAGGTTGTCCATGGCATTGAGAATAACCCAGGTTATCAATTCTGAAGAACTTCATCCCTCTCCTGCTGGGATGGCTGTTGACACTGTGCCTGGAAATGGAGCAACACACAAAATTTAGATCACCTGTGCTCAAATAAAGTGGTTGTTTATATTCATATAGCCCTTGACAAAATATGACACACCTGAATTTCTGTTGTCCTCCTCACTGACAGATCCAGCTCCTCTCTGAGTCTGTCAGAGCTCCCCTCCTCTGAAGCTGCACATCCCTCAGAGCTGGAGCCCTGAGAGTAGAAATAAAATCACTATCATGAACAGTTTCATCACTCATTTTCTCTTTATCACATGCTGATTGAATCTATGATAAACTGTAAAAGTACAAGGTTTGATTTCTGATCTCATACTAAAGCATACACAATGTATAGCGTTACCCTCACATGAACAAAACTGACAGTAATTGTAGAAATTGTAAGTCTGAGAGTTATATAGTTGTTATAATAGTTATGTACCTGTCACTAATATGTCTAATTGCCTTCACCAATATGTTATGTAGCAGTGAAGCTGTTGTATTTTGCAGACATGACCACAGAGTGAATATTGACAAAGTAAAAGGTACCTTGTAAGAGCAGAGCATCGAGCTAGATAACGATGCTCAGCACAGCTGTGTCTGAGCAGTAAACTTACTAACGTTATCATGTTATTTGTTACAACTGCAGCTTATATAGCTAATGAGTCTGAGGCTCTGTGAAAGCAACGTTTGATAACAGCGGGGCTTGTCAGCTAACGTTAGTCAGTTAGCAGTCATTGTACATATTATAAGGTATATAAAGTCAGGACATCATGAAAATGTCATATGTTCAGTGCTGTGCTCGGTAGAAGGCCGCTGATGAGATAAATCATCAACAGTCTACTATCATCATTTCCTCTTCTCTTCTGTATCAGATAATGTTTCACCGCTGTGTCAGCAGTCCAGAGTCAAACAAAAATTATTCTCAAATATAAACTATAAACTTTCAGAAGTGTAACTTCACTTACCTCCCATTAACATGATGCAGGTAAATCCTCTTCCAACTCACGTTAGCGTTCTGTGTGTAACAGCAGACGGCTGGTTCATCCGTGCTTGTACGAGCACGCACGTCAAGAACGAGCGAAAGGAAAATAGTGCAGTTCACCTAACGGTCACATCGCTTCGGTGTCACTGATGAGCAGAATTTTTGAAACTTACATAGAGCCTCCTTAATCTATTTGAATGGAAATAAAATACTGACTTATAGTGTAACTATGTAAAGTTTGTTGACTTTATGTAACAATTATAATTAACTACACACATCTTATGCATTAAACCTGAAACAAAATGATTCAAATCTGGCCCAGAGAGTAGAGTGGCACTCTCAATTTATATATAATATAATATATAATGTAACATAGAAATTATGCATATTCTCGAAAATTAGCTTCAGTGTTACTATTAAAAGGATTAAATTAAGACAGTGGTGAGATGCAAATGAGTATTAGTTAACATTTTCACTAGGCTAGCTATTTCTTAGTGGGGATCCTCTGTTTTGGTCAAAAATAGCACATTTTGAAAATGCTGCAAAACAAGTAAAAGTCCTTCATAACAACCCTATTAAATATAAAGTCTTCAAATATTAAACATTAAACAGTAGGTTAATTATCTGCAGTGCAGTTAAATATCCATGGCCATTGTTTAATGACTATATCTGTTGATTTACTTTTTTAATTTTACAGCCATACTAATATTTGCTTTTTCTTACTGCTGTAAATGCTTCAGGTTTCAAAGGACTAAAGTCCCTGAGTAAATCTTGTGAGTCTTGTTTTAGTACCAATATCAAGTAAAGACACCAGAACAGTTATGCCTTCAAGATTGTTTATTAGACAGTGATAAAACTACACAGCCATTCACAGGATGCAAAAAAAGCAGAGCTGATAACAATTTACATTTCACTGCAATTGTGTTATTAAGGTGCTTAAAATGAATCACCAAAGGCTGCCAACATGTAAGGAACAGTCAAATATTTTTTCACAAATAGCTGCACATGGTAAACAAATAACTGACCTTTAAGGTGAGCTCTTATATACGTAAAACATAAAAGTGCAAAAAATCCATCACTAAATGCTGTCCGACACATAAGGAACAATTAATAAAACCATGTTTTTATACAGATAGATAGATAGATAATTCAACAATTAAATACAGAACCAATCATTCATCTACACACATGCATGCACACACTCGCATTCATTCAGCCACAATACATATTTAACAGCAAAGGAGAACAAATACACATATTAAAGTCTAGATATGATATTTTTTTGTAAGCATAAAGCAGTGACATGATGCAAGATTAATGCTGACAAGACTGAATTCTTAAAATCCACTTGTTCACTTCTCGAGGGAAAATGTGTAAGTCTGTGCAAAGTTTCAGACTGGTTGGGAGATTATTTCATGTTTGATGGCTTTTAAAGAAAAGCAGACTGTGCAAAGGCTGAGCCACGCTCAGGGATACTACAGTCTCCACTGGAGGCAGACCTTGAAGATCTGCGAATGTACTCAGAGCGAAGTTTAACAAAGCTCTTCTGTGGTGGAGGAGCCACATTATGGATTATTCTATGCACTAAATGAACATCTGAATGCAGGATTAAATTATCAAAGCTAAGCATTTTATATTTATCAGGTATGTCACAGTGACAATACTGCTGTGATTTTCTGGGCTTGTTCGTGGAGTGACCTGATTGGTTTTAGGACAGTCTTGTTTTCTGAGACCAACATGTTATACAGTAATGACAATACGATAAAATCCTAGCATTTAAATATGTTTTAGAGGATTCAACTGTTAATCAGTTCTAATATGTCTGAAGATTGCTGTTATATTTCAATGTTTGACACCATGCTTGTTACACCACATGTCTGATAAGGTGTACTGCTTAATTATTGTGCCATGTTTTTAAAGGTTTGGTCAATTATATGAGGAATTGCTTGCCATTATCATCCTCAGAGCTTTTCAAAAGATCTGGTATTAAAAAGTATTAAAGTATCAAATATTTTGACAACCGTATGGTTAGAAACAGTCTTAACTGTCTCTGGGATGTATAATAAAATAACAGCCGCTCTCCTGTTAGAAATAATTTTGGATTTAGGAGACAGATCACTAACACAAGGACTGTAAAACACATACTGAACAACAGGAGACACTGCTTTCCAGTAGTGAATAAATATTGTCCCTTATTGCATTTTTTTCTCATATCAAAAAATGTGGAAATGCCTGTCCTGGTCCTCCGTATGTGAACGTGCTCTCTAGTATTAAACTCTTATGATTCATAGTTGATGTCTTCCTAAGGAAACTAAATAAAGAACTGTACCTAAGACACCTGGGCTTTGGCAGAGCACAGGTTAAACAGTTTCTGGTCATCTTCCTCTGCTGCTGCTGTTGATTTTCCAGGATCCCAGTCGTCTCATATGGCCCAGCTCATCGTGTCCTCCTGGGAGAGAGTCACAGATGAACGGCTGAGAGTAGATGAAGGAAGGCTTCCAGTCAGGAATGCAGACTGTGGATAGATGAATAAATAAATGACTCTTAATTATTATAGTCAAATATTCTTTATTCATGGCAGTTAGACCCAGGCTTACATGTAATTTACTGTAGTATTTATTTACAAACACCTGTTACAGACTACCCATACCCTTATTTTTCACTTGCTCTCTTTCCATGGCAAGCACTTTGTGAGGTAATAATGGAGTATAAAAGGTGTGTATAATTAATAAAATTGTATTGATTATTTTTCAACAAAAAAAAAAAATCCTTAATTGAACTGCAGTAAAATATTCATTAAGAGAATTTATTAACAAATAATGGAACAAAAGGTTTCAAAATTCATATGAATTTCAAGAAGAAACGTGAATGAGGCAAGAATATCTATGATACAGCCAGTAAAAAAGACAGATATATAAAAATGACATTTATTGTAGTCGTGATCAAAAACAAAAATATTTTACATTAATGTCACGGCTAACAGCTGTGTAAAACTAAAAGTTAACCATCTTTAATTGAAAACCTCACTAGGTTAGCATACATCGGTTGCTGATCAGATTTTGTCAATAAAACTTAAACTACTTAAAAACAGGCTCAACAATATGAATAACGTCTGTAAATAAACAAAGAGAACAAAAAGAGCCATACTTACGTTTGATTAGTTGGAGATTTCAACACAGAAATGTCCAAAAGTCACGATAAAATACAGATTTTGCTTTGTTTTCTTTCCTGCTGCATTTCCTGCACCGACTGTCATTCAAACCTTATTGTAGAGTCTCCTTACCTTTACCAAAAAGGGTGAAACAGCGCCCCCAAAATCTCCATAGTGGCCGAAAATATATTACATCCGGAGTAATAAGAACTACCATAGAGAATGAATGGGAAAAGTTAAGGAAATTAAGGACTACTATAACTACAGTCTGGGAGGTTGGTGGTTCAAATCCCAGTCAACTTCTAAACTTTGGATAAAAGTGTCTGTAGTACCAGGAGTGCTGCATCCATTTCCTGAGAGGGGTGTGGTCAGGGGTGGGCTCAGACAGCTAATTACTGTTTAAAGCCACAGACACAGAAACAGCTCGTTCTGAGAAGGGCTGAAATAGTGGAGGTTTTAGACGTACAAAAAAACCTATACTGGAGTGTTTTTTCAGCAACAAACTTTACAGGCATGTTTTGGGGACTTCTGAGACCGATATAAACTTGTCTTAAAAGGGTAAAATATGTCTCCTTTAAACAACTGATAATTATAATTGCAACACATTCAGGTCTATTCAAAAATGTTTGAACTAAGTACTGAGTAGGCTATCAATGCTTCCCAACAGTATGTCTAACTTGGACTCAAACTGTACATTTTCATGCCCTTCAAATCAAACCTTTCATTTTAACAGCCTACAAAATCGTTAATTTACTACACTATGCTCTTGTCACTACAATTACAATAAATATTTTTAATATAATATTTAATTATATATAATAAACACTTTTAGATTAGTTTGAAAGTATTTTAAGCAATTTTTTCAACAGTCCTACGTCTAGAGAGCTGCATCAGTAAAATCAAACTATTTCTCATTCTCTTTAAGGACATCCATATTTAAAACAATCAAAAGAAATATTTCTGTCAATAACACGTTTGCTGTTATTAAGAGAAATAAATTATTTTATAGTTTAGTGGTCTTTTTTCTCATATGGGCTTTCACAGTGTTGGACATGATGCACAGATGAGTGTGTGTGTTAATGTGTGTGCAATGGTGTGTGAGTGTGTGTCTCTGCTCTGCCTGCTGTCAGACAGCAAGCATGGCGCATTTAACTGGGGCTAAAACTTCATTTATTTTGGAGCTAACAGTGGACTCTATGGCGCTCAAACAGAGTTTGTTTTGCTGTGTTTACTGCTGCAGTCACGCTATAAGCCTCTGATTGATGATACGCTCAGCCAACAGCTGATGGATGTGTGACTGACAGACGGTGACTGTTTCAAAGTTACAAAGTCACAAATAGTGGCACTAAAAGTGAATCTGTGTGATTACACGAGCTAAATAAACACTGTATGATCATGGCTCCACGTAGCGCACGCAGAGGGGGTGGGGGTTGGAGCGGTGATCTTAATGGGTCATGGATCAGCTCCATTTCTTCATTAGCTCACTCACGAACAGTTTTAAAGTCTCCATGGCATCTTTGTGATCTTTTATAATATCCAGTTTGGTATTTTTTTCTGTAAGGAGAGCTGCTGCTCCTTCTGTCCACACAATATTGATCTTGCAAGTTTGATTTTTCCGCAACAAGAAATCTCGTGGCGTTTTTGATCTCGCGAGATCTCCTCACAACCCTACATGTAAGGTATTATCATCTTTTGCATTAAGGAGAGTGGGATATGCAGTGGGTACAGAAAGTATTCAGACCCCCTTTAAAGTTTCACTCTTTGTTACTTTGCAGCCATTTGATAAAATCATTTAAAATTATTTTTTTTCCTCATTAATGTACACACAGCCAGCACATTTTGACACAAAAACACAGAACTGTAGACATTTTTGCAAACTCATTAAAGAACAAAAACTGAAATATCACATGGTCATAAGTTTTCAGACGCTTTCCTCAGTACTGAGCAGAAGCACCCTTTTTTAGCTAATACAGCCATGAGTCTTCTTGGGAGTGATGTGACAAGTTTTTCTCACCCCCATTTGGGGATCCTCTGCCATTCCTCTTGCAGATCCTCTCCAGTTCTGTCAGGTTGGATGGTGAATGTTGATGGACAGCCATTTTCAGGTCTCTCCAGAGATGGTCTGGGTTTAAGTCAGGGTTCTGGCTGGGCCATTAAAGAGCAGTCATGGAGTTGTTCCTAAGCCACTCCTTTGTTATTTTAGCTGTGTGCTTAGGGTCGTTGTCTAGTTGGAAGGTGAACCTTCAGCCCAGTCTGAGGTCCTGAGAACTCTGGAGAGGGTTTTCTTCCAGGACATCTATGTACTTGGCCGCATTCATCTTTCCTTTAATTGCAACCAGTCGTCCTGTCCCTGCAGCTGAAAAACACATCCACAGCATGATGCTGCCACCACCATGCTTCACTGTTAGGACTGTATTGGGCAGGTGATGAGAGGTGCCTGTTTTTCTTCTTTAATGAATTGCAAAAATGTCTACAATTCTGTGTTTTTGTGTCAAAATTGGCTGCTGTGTGTACATTAATGCAGGAAAAAATCAACTTAAATGACTTTAGCAAATGGCTGCAAATTAACAAAGAGTGAAACATTTAAGGGGGTCTAAATACTTTCTGTACCCAGTGCTTTAAGTAAGGCTGTATGCACTGGTACGCAGAACAGGCCCTTCTGAATTTTGCCCCTTAGCGCAGAAGGACTTCTCCCAGCGTGCCGGCACTTTCTCATTAGTACGCTCTCCTGTCCTCTCCACAGCTGACAGCTTTAATAGATGATTCATGACAGCATCTTAAGGATGCATTCTGTGGCGCACGGCGCTCTTCCTGCTGTGTACCGGGACATCCTTATCTCAACACAAATCCAGGTTCACCTGCCACTGCTGGAGGGAAACCAGAGATTAAATCGTTCACCTGTACTGCACAGTAATGCAGCATACGAGTGCAAGCACAGCACCTCCTCCGCCAAGGAGCTTGATGTTCCACTGACACATGTTCGTACTGCTGCTGAACCAGACATCAACACTAACAATATTCAATAATGGTATTCAAAATGACAAAACAGACTGCTGGTGGAAGGATCAGGGTTGTAGTTTTGCATAAAAGACAGCTGACTCACTGACAAAGGCAAAAAGCCTGAATATACGGAGGCAAAGTCAGGTCACAGATGGAGCAGAGACTCAGGGTGTCAGTGAGAGGAGGGGCTGATTAATCTATACATTTGGTGACAAAGAACAACTATTAAACTCACTGCATTTGTTATTTCTATTTCATTAAAGAGCCTTTTTACTTTTTATGTATAGTATATAATTTTGTTTTATTTTTAAGTTGTTATTTCATATGCTTTTAAAGATTTATTGTAGGGCTTGTTGCCTTTATTTGGAGAGGACAAAACAGTGGATGGTGTAGGGAATCATGAAGAGAAAATGTCATGATCTTGATTTTGTTACGTTCAATTACTTTCAAATGTCCAGTTTCAGACTCTTCTAGACTTTTCTAGGATCCGCAGGAACCCTGAATAAAAACACACTGCACAGCTTTGTTTTTCAATTCAATGACATTATGGGGGACCTTTCATTGTGCAGGTGATGGTGACTTCATGTAACAACCTAACTGTATTTGAGTCCTGTCCATAATGAATCATCTAGAGAACATTGCCAGCTTTAAAAGTAGAGCTGACACCTGTAGCTGAAGGTGTATCTGCAGCTGATCAGAGAGAAAGACCAGCCCTGTTACACCCCTTATTGTTCATGTATGAGAGAGCTGTGAAGTTTGATGTCAAAGATGAAACTTTTCAGCCGTTGTGTGAGTGGTTTCTGATGTTCTCCATGTTCCTCTGCTCTCTATTGACTGTAAATCACTGTGATGTTCATCAGTAATCCTCCTCATCAACACAAAGACCAGCTGTTCTGATAACTTCATACTGACTGACAGTTCAAACCAGATTTCTATGATTCTGGTGACATGTGAAGCTAAAGAATATTGATCTTAGATCAGACTCAGAGAGGTGAAGGACTGGGAGAAGCTCTGTGCACATTAAGAGAGGAGCAGAGAGCGTTTATGTGGATAGTATCTGAAACAGAACAAGTTCAGCTCAGTAAAGTCATCTGTGAGCAAACAGGAGAATTCATAGAAGAGAAAATCTCAATTAAAGGTCTACAAATGACACATTTGTTTACAATGTCCGATGCAGCCTCAATTTTTGGTTACCATAAAAGGAGAAAAAAAGCCACAAAGAGTGCCGTCAAAAATCAAACCATGCTGACTCAGACTGGATTATAATCTTAGAGGAGCTCTGTGTGCTGAAATATGGTTGGAAATTTGCTCTAGAACTTTGACTTTATAAATGACAGATGTGGTGGATACACAGTCTCCTCAAAACTGATTCTAAAACCTCAGAGATCTACAGGTAAATGCCCATTTATGCTCAGTTTTAAATATGGATACGGATACGGACGGAGCCTTCTGTCCGCGCTCCGCATTCATTTCGTCTGTATTTCTGCACGTTTCCATAAAGCTTACAGATACAGGCCAAACGGAGCAGTACCACCAGAAACTGTGGGGGCAGTGTTGCTGTCACTACCCGATATGTAGCTCTAGTGAGACATGAAGAAGAAATAACAATGGCGGAACTTTTTGAGGAAAAGTTGTGCGAGTTGGTTAGAAACGCTGCCTCTGTTTTTGTCTTTTATGCAAGAAGTACATTACAAATACCTCCTCCACAGTCGCCATGTTTGTTTTAGAGTTTGCTGTTGTCATAAACTTTTGACTCTGGGCTGCCCCCCCAGTGAATGTATTGGTTAACATCCATGCCAATGTAAAGGACGCATGGAAGTATGTGAGCAGTGACAGTAACATCGTTTGAAAAGGACGTATACATTTTCGTACATAAGGGAGTATAAATGGGCCTTAACTTTGATCATATGTGGATCACACCCTAGAATAAAATCAACTCTTATCCTGCGTCTCCTGATTGTTCAGAAACAGCAGAGAGTAACTAAGAGAAAGTTCATCAGGGACATTATGTTTGTGTTTTTCATCACTACCATTAAAGGGGACATATTATGCAAAAAAACACTTTTTCAGGTTTTTCTAACAAAACTATGTGTTCCTGGCCTGTCCACAATCCCCTCAAGTACCAGAAAAATCCATTCCCTTTCTTTCTCCACCTTTCAGAAAATGTGTGCTGAAACAAGGCGTTTTCAGATTTTAACCCTAGTGACCTCACATGGGGAGTAAGCACCACCCCCAGGTTTGGTTGGCCCTTCCCCACTTGGAGGAAAGTTCCACCCTCCTATACTGATCCTCTCAGCTGCTAACTGGGTTACCCTGCTCTCTACGGTCTGGGAGATTGATGGTTCAAATCCCAGGCAGGTCCTAAAATTTGAATAAAAGTGTCTGTAACATCAAGAGTGCCACATTCATTTCCTGAGAGGGGAGTGGTCTGACGGACTCAGACAACTCATCAACATTTAAAGCCACAGACGCAGAAAAGGCTCGTTCTGAGAAGGGCTGAAACAGAGGGGTTTTTAGACATGCAAAAGCCCTATACTGGAGTGTTTATTCAGCAACAAACTTCACAGGCATGTTTTGGGGACCTCTGAGACCAATATACACTTGTCTTAAATGGTAAAATATGTCCCCTTTAAGAAGAGCACTGGAACGTCTGAGCTCACACCATGCTTTGATAAAGACACATGGCTGCTATCAGATGATAACAGGAGAAAACAGAGAGAGAGGATGAGAGATCAGCAGATCATATGTGCTAAAGAGAGCAGATATTATTAGTCAAACACACAAACTAAACTTCTACAATAGTCAACTATTAACTTTACTCTGAGCTGATGACAAAGTGCTGGGGATGGGGGACACCAAATTCACATCTAGGACCCTAAAATGGCTAGAACCGGCCCTGTTCTTATTTAATTACATCTGGACTTACCAAGCCTTCCTGCAGTTCCTTACAGCTGGAATCAGTCTCAGTCGCCCCTGGTCTGATGTGTTGTACTCTCTCAGACTGAACTCATCCAGAACCTCCTCTGACATCTGCAGCATGTAGGCCAGAGCAGAGCACTGGATCTCAGAGAGTTTCTCCTCTGATCTGCTCTCTGACTTCAGGAACTTCTGGATGTCCTGATGTACTGAGAGGTCATTCACCTCCATCAGACAGTGGAAGATGTTGATGCTTCTGTCAGGAGAGATACCAACACTGTTCATCTCCTTCAGGTTCTTGATGACTCTCTGGATCGTTTCTGGACTGTTGTCTGTCTGACCCAGCAGATCTCCTAAGAGGCTCTGGTTGGACTCCAGAGAGAGGCCGTGAAGGAAGCGAACAAATAGGTCCAGGTGTCCATTTGGACTTTTCAGGGATTTCTCCATGGCATACTTCAGAATGCCTACCAGGGATGGAGTTTGAAATGGCTTTCTTGTTCTTAGAGAGGAGTTTGTGGATACGTCTCTGTGGTTGTCCTCTTTTAGGAACGCCTCGATGACATCTGTGTTCCTGTTGGTGAAACAGTGGCGCATGTAGACTGCAGCCAGAAACTCCTGAACGCTCAGATGAACAAAGCAGTAGACTGTTTTCTGGAAGATCACACTCTCTCTTTTAAAGATCTCAGTACAAACTCCTGAGTACACAGAGGCCTCTGTGACATCCAGACCACAGCGCTCCAGGTCTTCTTGGTAGAACATGATGTTTCCGTTCTCCAGATGTTCAAACGCCAGCCTCCCCAGCTTCAGAAGAACTTCCCTGTCAGATCTTGTGAGTTCCTGAGGACTCATCTGAGGTCCCTCATCATACTTGTTCTTCTTCTTCTTGGTCTGAACCAACAGAAAGTGTGAGTACATGTCAGTCAGGGTCTTGGGCAGCTCTCCTCTCTGCTCCGTGCTCATCATGTGCTCCAGAACTGTAGCAGTGATCCAGCAGAAGACTGGGATCAGACACATGATGTAGAGGCTCCTGGATGTCTTGATGTGGGAGATGATTCTGCTGGACAGATCTTCATCACTGAATCTCCTCCTGAAGTACTCCTCCTTCTGATTATCAGTGAAGCCTCTGACCTCTGTTAGCCTGTCCACACATGAAGGAGGGATCTGATTGGCTGCTGCAGGTCGAGACGTTATCCAGATGAGAGCTGAGGGAAGCAGATTACCCTTGATGAGGTTTATCAGCAGCACGTTTAACGAGGACTTCTCTGACACATCAGACACAGCCTCACTGATGTTGAAATCTAACGACAGTCTGCTTTCATCCAGGCCGTCAAAGATGAACAAAAGTTTACAGACAGCCAGCGTCTGGGCTCTGACCTTCTGTAATGTTGGATGGAAAACATGGAGCAGCTCCAGAAGACTGTAGCGCTTATCTCTGATCAAGTTCAGCTCCCTGAATGAAACCAGAACCAGCAGACTGATGTCGTGGTTTTCCAAGCCCTCTGCCCAGTCCAGAGTGAACTTCTGCACAGAGAAGGTTTTTCCAACACCAGCCACACCGTTGGTCAGAACCACTCTGATGGGTTTCTGTTGGCCAGGTAAGGCTTTAAAGATGTCCTGACACTTGATTGGAGTCTCATGGAGGCTCTTCATCTTGGAAGCTGTCTCAAGCTGTCTCACCTCATGTTGGCTGTTCACCTCTTCACTCTGTCCCTCTGTGATGTAGAGCTCAGTGTAGATCCTGTTCAGGAGGGTTCTACTTCCTGCTTCATCAGTTCCTTCAGTCACATGTTCACATCTCTTCCTCAGGCAGATCCTGTGTTCATCTAAAACCTTCTGTAGACCTCTATCTGCTGAAAGACCACAACAATATCAGATTGGACTGGTTTCGTTCAATCATAAAGTTTATCATTTTCATTATTCATTTTTACACAAAAAGCATTACACAGAGTTATCTCTGGGGGGGGGGGCACCACTTTTCCCAGCAGTTAGTTCACACACTACATGTACAGAGGCTGTACTCTTCAAAGCTCACAGCTTGGCTTCAATTACAAACCACTGCACCTTTCACTGAGAATAGACTGACAGCCAGAAGGATAGATTATGATGTTAAATTTTACTGTATTCATGAGAATTTCACAATATGATATGGTATGATATGAAATGGACTTTCACAACAATGATCACACCTAACTACTCATTGATGGTTGCTATCAGTTTTAGCTAATCCCATTCAAACCCATCCTAATATTCACACCACCAATGAAGCAGCAGGAGCAAACTGGGGTTAAACGCCTTACCAAAAACACATCATCATGTGACTGCAATATAGTAAAAGTTAAGGGTCGCTGTATGACGTAACCGCCTAATTTGCATAATCAGCAGTATGCATTTAATTGTAATGGCGCTGCAGGACGTCACAATTCCAACCCTCCTCCTTTATCTGGGCTTGAGACAGGCAAAAATGACTGTAGAGATACTCTGGCAGAGTTACTTTAATCTTAATTTTTAGTTTTTTATTCTATTTACTGTTCTATTTTTCTTAGAAAGTTAGTTTTCTTATGTTTGGTTTGTTTAAAACCTTATGGTCCACTTAAAAGCTTACACCAAATCCCAGTGAAACATTAACATTTTTGAATATACCACTTATAATATGTTTATATATATATATATATATATATATATATATATACATATATATACATATATATACATATATGTATATATATACATATATAAGTCTTCATTAACAGTTTCAAATTGACCAAAAAGAGACAATAGATAAAAACAGTCATGGGGCCTTCATAGTGCAGTTAATTTGCAGTCCATCTGGCGTGTCAGGTTAGTCAAACACCGCCACGCCGGAAATCCAGCACGGTGCCGGAATACTATCACTCCTGCTCTTATTATTTCAGAGAGGAGGCATCTTCATCAGCCTTTATGGTCTTCTAACCTTTTCCTGCACAATAAAAAAATAAATTATAACATTTTAACATTAACTTTAATTATCCTACATTTTCTGATCTTTTATAATATTCAACTACAATAACATTGACATCAGTCTTACCTTTCACTGTGTTGGATATCTGCAGTCGTGGTCTTTCTCCACATTGGGGACAGGAGGACTCTCCTGATGAAGCAGACTGGTCCCAGTATGAGCTGATACACTGTCTGCAGAACCAGTGTCCACAGCTGGTAGAAACTGGATCTCTCAGGATGTC
The DNA here is from genome assembly GCF_018320785.1 of Cheilinus undulatus. Classification (NCBI taxonomy): domain Eukaryota; kingdom Metazoa; phylum Chordata; class Actinopteri; order Labriformes; family Labridae; genus Cheilinus; species Cheilinus undulatus. The sequence goes on along the minus strand of NC_054877.1, from coordinate 3,092,023 downwards.
CTGACACAGAGCACAGCTGGACAGCTGTTCCTCCACACAAACAGATCTCTTTACTATTCTGTGGAGAAAAGGGACAATGAGGTTCTAACTCTTGTTTTAATGTTAAAAAGTCACGATGACCTTTAATGAGGCATCAACTCTGGAGTATTGTGATTTAAATCAAACAACAACTAGGTTTTTGTAATATCTATTTTGGGCAGATCAGAAATATGTCTACAGATTTTATTTCTTGGTTATAAACAGATCAGAAAGTCTGATAGCAGACAGTTGCTTTGGGTTGTTTCATTCATCAGGAATTAATTTCTTTCCTGTTCTAGCTTTTTGTTGGCAGTGCTCTTTAAAACATTACATTCACATCAGTTCAGGCAGGGGCTTAATGACAAAGCAGATGTTACAAAAAGTGGATGTTCTCTGAGAGCCCTAATGGCTATCATACCTTACTTTAATCCCAGTGACCAAATAGTCACAGTCACACAGTTGTCTACAGTGTCCCAAGGTGGCAAATCGAACACACACTGAAGATAGAGTAATAGACAGTGAGCTAACCACAAGACTAAGAAACTATATTTTATGTAAGCCTTCATTGAACATCAGTAGTTTGACAGCATCTAGACCTAGGTGAAGGATCTCTCTGGACCAGGGCAGTCCTGGCACAGGTATAGCACACAGACAGCATCATCATTGACATGTAGGACATGAGAACGGCATGCAACAGAGAAGGCGATAGTTAGGATGCTCACGTTCATCTGTCAGAAAAACAGAGTACATCATGTTCATAACACATGTGGCTTCATTCATCAGCTAGCTAACTCCAATGATCCTAAGACCTGGGGCCTCGTTTATAAATGTTGCGTACACACAAAAGAAAGCGTACGCCACTTGTAAGCAATGTTTGGGATTTATAAAAAACAAACTTGATGGGAGAATGTGTGCACCTCCACAGCAGGTATGACCCTGCCGTACGCACAAAATCTGGAGATGGGAAACTACAGTCCCAACAGTAAAAGGATGAAATTAAAGACTGCTATGTGAAATTGATATATTTGTGTGAAATAATCGAATATTACACATTTCACAATGCATATCATATATGAAGGATATATTTGCAAAAATGAAGAAAGAGGAAAAATTTACATTGATGCCCCAGGAAGTGCATGAATGCACGCATGCGCGTCCACACAGGTAGCCTACATTACTGAATCAATTATGTTTTGCCTTTTTGAAACAAACCCTACATGTAATTATGAAACCCATTCACATAAACAATAAGGCAGACAGTAACCGTGTTCCTAAAATGTGCCATACAAATAAAGTTTTACATTAATAATAATTGTTATTAAAATGACATGATCATTGCACAAAACTGCTGATCAATTAGGCTATTTAACTTTAAATAAACTATTACGAATTATATTCCAAATGTGTTTGTACTGTACATGTTCATTTTGCCTCTTTCAAACAAGAGGATACAATTACCTTCATCCGGTGTTTCTGGTGCATTTGGTGCATCCGTGTCCCCCTCCGTCTCCATCACCACACCGTTCAGGAGGGATTCCCTAATGATCCCCGTGGGATGAGCTCTGGTGTGCCCTTTCCCCCACCTGTCACACAGACACTCTTTCTATGGAGAGCGATGCGACTTTTCGCCTCCACTTTTATGTTGGACCATTTTCTTTTTTACTTCAGCCACAGTCCGACCCTCTGAGGCAACGTTATTTACAGCATCAGCCACATGCTTCCACTCTTTTGCCTTTCTGGCATTAGTGATGCCCACACTGTGCCCACCAAATAAGACTATTTTGCGTGTGTCCACCTCTCCTATTAATATCTCGACCTCGCATTGAGTGAAATTACTTTTTTTGGCTCGTTTTCCCTCTTGGTCCATCGTGAAATAAATACATGGCTGATGATGAAAAAAAATCCTGAGCCTGAACTTTTTCCCGGGTGGGGGACGTATACATAGGAAGGCCAATAATGACAAAAGTACTGGATCTGACTGCTATATAGTAAAAGTTAATTGTCATAATGTTATGGGGGCATGTGAGGGATCTTCTAGCTGTTGTACAATAACATTTGATTAGCAACCATTCATTAAAGCAGGGCTGTACATTAACTTTTTTTGCCCATAGCACTGGTGCTACAGAGGTTGACAATCTTGTAGCACAGAACAAAAACCTGTACCACGATATATAAAATGTTTGTTACATCTCTAAAACCAACATGTAACCAAAATATATGCTTAGTAAGTGAATGTACTTTAAAGACAAAACCAAAACGGCCAATATTACAGCTCTCATTAATGTCTACCAAAGCAAACAGCCAATCAAAGAGAAGAGAGATGCTGACGGTTCATCTCCACATTCAGACGCAAAACAAGAGCAAACTGCTGGAAGCTGACTAACTTTACAGGAGTGTGGTGCTTGAAGATGAGTAGAGCAGTATGATCTGGAAATCAGACTTTGAGATCAGACAGAGGAGCAAATGAGCTCAGTTTGTGCTGCTATTTGCTGCTGTAATCCTTTTGTTTGTATTCATCAATTTTTTCTACTTTTGGCAGGACCAACTGACAGCTGAAGTCTTTTTCTGTGTTCATCCTTATTACTTAAACTTTAAAGTGTGTTCTAGAGACTGAAGTATGTTTCTTTGTTCATCCTTAAACTGGGTTTCAAGGACTGAAGTGTTAGGTCTAAACTACATTTTTATATTGGTATTGATATCAGCTAAATTCAATTTGTAATTATCCCCATATTGTATAAACCCCAATATTGTGCATTCCTCGTCAAACTAAGAAATATAGTAAAGTTTTATGTAATTATATGGGTCTTTTTTAGTGGATTCCTTACAAGCCAATTCGAAAGGACCAAGGGCCACAGTTGGTCCACAGGCCACAGTTTGGACACCCCTTATATATTTACTGATACTCAGAATAATAGGAAAATATTCCTAACACTGTTAAACACTCATAAAGCACTGTTAAAAGTTTAATCCACATTGTTGTATCACACTGGGTTCTGATGTTTACAGAGCTAATCTAAATGAATAAATCCCTCTTTTCTCTCTAACAGTGTAATAATGAGTACTATAGGAGTTCACTGGTAATTTAAAAAAATCTATCTCCAAACTGCGTCTTTACCCTAACAATAAACACTCCTCCATGCTCCTGTGTCTCTCTCTCTCTCTCCTTCATCTCTCCGTCACACTGCTGTCTGTCCGTGTCATATCAGACCTGTATGCTACATTCAGACGCATATTAGCGTGTTAACATAAAAGAAGCAGCTACGATATTAGTGGAGAAAAATGCCTTTTTTATACATTAATCTTTAATCAGAAGTCAGCGCAGATTGAGCACTCTGTCCTCTCACTGCGACCGTCTATGCATAATTGGAGAGGACGAGGCTAACGGAGAAGTAAGCTAGTAGAAACACGTTTTTAACATCATCTAGCCTACGTGCCTTAAAATCAAACTTTGGATTATAGCAGCGCTCCTCTTCAACATAATGACACCTGTACTGCATATGCCCTGATAGGGATTCATCAGCGGTAGATTCACTGAACAGCAGAGCAGGAAATCAACCTAAGATTTGTCTTCCGCAAGACCCACCTCCACTGTACTTCTGATTGGCTAGTAGGCCTAGTGTGGTTGATGGACAGTGTCAGTTATCTTTATTGACTCGGGACTTGACGTCAGGCTGTCCCGCATAAACAAGATCACAAAAGTAGGTTTTTTTTACAGCAGTCAAACGCCGCCATGCCGGAAATCCGGTACGGTGCCGGATTACTATCACCCCTGTAAACATCATTGAATATTCATCAAGGGCATTCACCTGACCTTTTTTAAGCACCATATAGGCGGGGCAAAGCATTCCCTCACGTGCGACAACTTTAGAGTTGATTGTGATTTACAAATGGAAACAGGCGTAGGATGTGTGTGTGCTCTCTGTTATAAATCTGAAAGTTTTTGTGTGCACGCATTTCCTGTGTTTCTGGCGTACGCCACCTGTAGTGATCTTTCCTACGCACAGCTTTATAAATGAGGCCCCTGGACTCTGGAGTCTGTCTAAACTCTATCCTGCTCAGGACCTGTCATCTTACCACAGACACAAGGATCTGTAAGGACCTGACTTTATCTTTAGAACATAGGTTAAAGACCTACATATATCTCTATAAAGTATTCAAGGAATACTTGATAGATGTATACAAGATCTAAAACCTTGCACCAGATTTAATATTTCAGCAAGGTATTTCATTGTGGTTTCATTACCTAGAGAGCTGGGAGTGCAGGGACAGAGGAGAAGGAGAAGTCAGATGAAGCAGAGCAAACTATTTAGTGTAGAAGGATGAAGAGGAATAATGTCAGCTTGTGATGCTGTTTGGGCTGTGACGGCCATGTGGTTGATTAGGTAAGATAAAGAATGTCTCTGTCGTTATGGTGGGAGCTAACATGGGGGGGCTGGCTCTGGGACACTGGGGATCACTGTTCAGTCCTCTGACAATGTCATGGGACAAACTGAACTAAACACTGATGAAGGGGCATTCCACCTTCACAGCCCCGGTGAAGTGTTGGCTTTTTGCTGCCCGTTGCTCTGCAGGGTTTACTTATGGGGGCAGATACTAAGGGCTTTATTGGTTTTAGGATTTCTTCACTGAGTGCTTGTCCTGTCAGTAGGGCGTAAGTATCTTGTGTTTACTTCAAACCATCAGAGTCTCAGACATCTTTTGAGTTTGTTGCAAGGCAACCAGTTGGAAGCAAGAAAGATGCACTCTTAAGTTATATCTTGGACTTGTAGTTATTTCACAATTAAGTGAACAACATACGTATGTTGAAACCTGTGAAAACGAAGAAGATGGGTGGTCCAGGACACTTCTGAGAAAAAGAATGGGAAATTTCCATCAAGAAAAAGACAAAAAAGGTGAAAAGAAGACCTCAGTCTCAACTACAACTCCTGGCTATCTTAGAAGCTAACAACAACTGCCAGTAACTGCAACACTGCCTGATCAACAGGAGACTACTGAATGCTACCTACTGAGGTAGCATAGGGCAGTGCGTACAAATGCAGCAGTACGGCGCTCCATCACTAGCAGCAAAACAAAGCCCTACACTTACACCAGAACTGACAGCATGCCCACAGAGTTTACATTTTTCCCAATGGAGATTATCCAGAGACTGACAGGAGGAGGAGGACGTGGAAAAGCATGACACCTACAGCCAGTAGGAAGGAGGCAGTGACGGCATTGTGCGAGAAGGCGAAAGTGGGGCAAACCAGCTGGGCTGCAGACAAGGCTAAGAGCAGCCCCACACAAACCTGCCATACCAAGCATCTTTCTCCTGGATGCCTGCTCCCTCACCAGCAGGATGGATGACATGAAACTGCAGATTTCTAACCACTGCTTGGACCACTGTGTTTCCTGCTACAGAGGAGACTGCCAAATGTCTAAATGACTATTTATGACTATATATCTATCTTCTCGTTTGTATGCTTGATGTTTAAATCTCTGTGATTCTCTTAGCTCTCGTTTGATTTAATATCATCAATAGAACAGTGAAATACATTCATGGTACAATTTCAATTTTAAACCAAACCTGTCACAAACAGAAGAGAGCCTCAGTTTTCCAATTATTCAAGCACAGAAAGAAAAAGAAGTCTCTTTGATAGTCTGACCATGATTAAACCCTAAATCTGAGCTTACCTACTATGGGCCGTGGAACAGAAGTGGGTTAAAACTGTTTTAAGAAGTTGTCACTTAATGTTTTGCTGTACATTTATTTTGAAGGACAACTATTTATGTAGAACCCTTTTCCTGTAACTCTAGGCACTAACAAACCTTAAATCTGACCTCAGCTGTAAAAGTAACCTCTACTTATGTGGATTTAAAGGAGTTACAACACAATCTAAGAGAACCTATTTACAAGTTTTTCACAGCAGTTAAAGCTTAATTTAAAATAACCAAGACCTTCTAATCTCTCATCGAAGACTTTTCAATAGTAAGTTAAGTTTATTTGATATAGCACCTTTCATAGAGCAAGTCACAAAGTGCTTTACAAAACAAAATATAAAACAGCAAAAACACATACAAAGAGCAAGAATAAAAGACAGAATTAGTACAATTCTACAGTACAAAATTACAACAAATGATCAAAAGCCAGTTTAAAAAGATGCATTTTCAGCTGCTTTTTAAAAATCTCAATTGAAGCAATAGAGCGTAAGTTAAAAGGGAGAGAGTTCCAACCTCACACAACCTCAAATGCCCGATCTCCTTGGTTTTAAGTCTGGCCCGAGGGATGACAAGAAGACCCTGATCTGAGGACCTGAGGGTTCTGCTGGGGATGTAGGGATGGAGCAGGTCAGCTATATATTCAGGTGCTTGATTATGTAGGGCTTTATGAACAAAAACAAGGGTCTTAAAGTAAATTCTGAATTTCACTGGAAGCCAGTGTAGAGAATATAAAACGGGTGTCATGTGGGTTGATCTGCTGGACCTGGTTAATAGTCTAGCAGCAGCATTCTGTATCAACTGTAGACTGTCAAGTGAGGATTTATTGAGGCAGGTAAAGAGGGAATTACAGTAATCTAGACGTGAAGAGATGAAAGCATGAATTAACATTTCTAATTCGGTGTGTGAAACAATGGATTTTAGTTTAGCTATATTTCTTAAATGAAACACGAACGGGACAGTGATTTGATATGTTGATCAAAAAACACTGGTCAAAAATTAATCCAAGATTTTTCAGATTTGCTTTGACTGAGGAAGAAAGGGGCCCAATACACTGAAGTACCTTGGATGCAACGCTGTCTGGGGCAATGATAAGGATCTCTGTTTTTTTGTGTGTTGATCTGAAGGAAATTATTATCTATCCAGTCCTTAATAGCAGACAGACAGTTGAGCAGTTTATTTACCTTACACATGTCATCAGGCTTAAAAGAAATTCACAACTGAATATCATCAGCATAAAGATGATAATATATTCCCTAAAATTTGCTAATTACATAACCTAATGGTAACATATACATAGAAAATAAAATGGGGCCCAGGATAGAACCTTGAGGCAAACCACAGGACAGACTACAAGATTCAGGAAGGTAGGGGGCAACTGATACTGAAAAAGACCTCTCTGAAAGGTAACTGGAGAACCAGTCAAGCGCACATCCAGTCACACCTATCCACTTTCTCAGTCTGTCAATCAGGATGCTGTGAACCACAGTGTCGAATGCGGAGCTCAGGTCTAGGAGCACTAAGATGGAACATTTCCCCTGCATCAGAGGCCATCATAATGTCATTAGTGACTCTGAGTAGAGCTGACTCTGTTGAGTGTTTCTGATGAAAACCAGACTGAAATTTCTCAAAGATGTTGTGTGCACTTAAAAAGGAAGTGATCTGATTAGCAACAACTTTCTCTAAAATTTTAGAAATAAAAGGCAATTTAGAAATTGTTTTGAGTGACAGTGGGATCCAGGTTAGCTTCCTTAAGAAGGGGCTGTACAATGCCAGATTTAAAATACAGTGGCACATAACCAGAATCCAGAGAGCTATTCACAATGGCAACTAGACAAGGACCTATAGACATTAAACATTTTTGAGCAGTGAGGTTGGCAGGATATCCACTGAGCAAGAAGAAGTATTCAGACCGTTCACTATGTCACATAAGTCTTAGGGAGATAGGAGAAAAACTGTCAAGTGATGACGGCTGACATGGAGAATCAGTAAGTAGAGTGAGTGGAGTTGAAGAGGGGGTGATGCTGGCTCTTACATCTCTGATCTTATTCACAAAAAAGACAAGAAATTATTGCAGTCTTTGTTGGAAAATACGGGTACATCTGGAGAAGCAGGAGTTGTAAATTTGCTGATAGTGTCAAACAGGACCTTCGGGATACGTTTACTCTTAGCTATCAAATTTGCAAAGTACGATGTTCTTGCATCTTTTATCATCATATTGTATTTGGCTATGAGGTCTTTAAGGTGGAGACAATGAACATTAAGTTTGGTAGACTTCCAATGCCTCTCCACTCTCCGACAAGTGTGTCGGAAACAACAAATACTATCATTCATCCAGGGAGATGTTTGTACAGAGGGGACTAGTCTTGTTCTCATTGGGGCCACTTCATCTAAAATAGAGGTGCAATGTCAGTTAAAAGATTTTAAAAGATTTTAGACATCTGTATGAGAGAACAAAACTATATTTGTGTTGAAAGCTGCTGAAAACTTTTCTGCTGAGAGCTGATTAAGGACACAAGAGCATCTTAAATTTTTAGAGACCAATGGATCTACCTTAAAGGACAGGTTAAAAAGGACAGACACATGGTCAGAGACATGCAGCTCCTCTGAGCAAACAGAATCAATATTTAAGCCAAATGTGAAAACGAGATCCAAGGTGTTACCTTTTATGTGTGTGGGGCCAGTTACATGTTGGACAAAGTTGAATGATTCTGTAATGTTGATAAAATCAGCAGTAAAGCTGCTAGAATTGTCATCAACTTGAATATTAAAATCACCCATCATAATGACTATCAAAACCAATAATAAAGGATAAGAAATTGCTAAAATCAGTAATGAAGCAGGGATTAAAACCAGGTGGATGGTAAATTAAAATACAGTAAAATGGATTTGAAAGGCCTATTTTTGTAACCTGAAGCTCAAAGGAGGAACAAACAGCTGCACTCACTCTGACACCATAAAAACAGTTCCTAAAAATCATTGCCAGTCCTCCTTCCTGGCCGGAGGACCTTGGAGTGCAAATGAAATTACAGTTAGGAGGACACAGTTCAATGAAAGCTGGTTCATCTGGTTTTTGCCAGGTTTCAGTCAAAAACATGAAATCCAAGCCTCTAGAGGAGAAATAATCATTTAAGATGAATTACTTGTTTGCAATGGACCGAGCGTTCAACAAGGACATCCTCATGGGCACAGATAGCCGGCTCTCAGCAGCTGTGACTGATTTTCCACAGTCCTGGAGAAACCCAAGGACACTTTTAAAGTCTGATTTAGTCACCTCAGACTGTTGAAGGGCTGTGTCATTTGCTGTGACATAACCCTTGTAACTGAAGGCGGGAGCGAAGGCAGCAAGTCTTGAAGCTTTTCTAGGATGTCGTTAACCTTAGCTCCGGGGAAACAGTGAGTGACTGCATTAAAAAATCACACGTTCCTCGTTATGGAATCGCAGATTATCAGTGTCGAGGGTGAGAAAAGTGGCTGAGGGGTTGCTGGCTTTGATGTGCCCAGCGGGAGTGCAGAAGCAGGTAGTGGTGCCAAACTTCCACTGAGGGAGCTCCTGACGGCAGACAGCCTGGTGAGCGAGCGGGCGGGATGCTGTCTCCGTGGTGCCAGTGTGAAGTTCAGTTGTGAGCGTCTAGGAGTGGGGCGAATTTTCCGTTGGTATTGTGAGGGGCGGTCAGGGGAAGTGGAGGGTCATTAGATTTGTGTAATCCCATAGGAGGCGATAGATCAGGCCGCCGAAAGTCACCAACCAGTGGAGGAAAGTCTAAACTGTCATACCTGTTCTGCAGACTGATGGGACAGGTCCCCGGGTGATTAAAAGAGATGCTCCTTTTATTCTTATGATCACCAACAACAACCCATGGCTCCTTGTGTGATGGAGTAGAGCTCACCGGAGCTTTTGGTTTAGCCCCGAGCCAGAGCCAGCAGTTACGGGTGCTGCGCCTAAAACAGACGCCAAGGTGGAAGCAGGTACAGCCGCAGTGGGAGCAGCTTCAGCTGTGGTGAGAGAAGAAGAACCAGCATCCACAGACGTAGCAGAATAGGAAGCTGTGTCGTCCATCCCATCAGTGCTGGCGTTGGTTGATACAGGGCCAAAGAGAATTGTGTCCATTTGTTTCTCAGCTTCCTGAATTTTGTAGAGGTTGGATATTCTCTTTTCCAAGTCGGACACTTTCCTGCTGAGATTAGAGCAGTTCATGCAGCGCATTGGGGAAGTGAGTAGAACCATGGTGAACACTTCAGAGTTTGTTTTTAAAAATACTTAAAAGAAGTTAAGATCGGTTTAAAAAGTAAAGAGCCTTTTAAAAAATTAAAAGACACATTAAAAACCTTTTTTTTAAAATGCAAGGAGCGTGCTGCTCTGTGCTGACGTGGCATGTGCTGCTCTGTGCTGACCATGTGATCCTAACCCCACTGCCCATCCACACCCCTTTATTTTCACTAAACTGGTTTATAAAGTTCTAATACTCTGTTCGACCCTGCTGACATCCTGCATGGTGAAATTTAAAAGTAACTCCAAATACATTAGGAATGAACTGATAGCTGGTATGCTGAACTCATTTGGTCGATACAGATATACACCACTGACATGTTCTGATCACCATTAACTGCAGTTTTAAAGAAACAGTTTTAAAGAAACTATTCATTATTGTTAAGGCTCCCGTAGTTTTTCCACAAACTCAAAAAAGGAGCCAGGACATTTTTTTCTGGCACAACCTAAACAGAGTGAAAATGAAGAGAAAGCACCTGAGAGGGACCAGCTCTCTTAGTCATGTCTTTAAGAGACAGACTACACTCTAGTGTTTCTCAGATGTTGTGGCAAGGAACACTAGTATGCCTTAAGGCAGGTCTCAGGAATTTGTATAATCGTATTTTTACTACAACTACACAATAACATAAGTCACTTGTTCAGGTTTTTAAGGGGCTGTTTTTTAATGACATGGATTGGGTTTACCTAGAGATTTTGGTTTGGTTTGAACTGTGCCTTGGTTAAGAAAAGGTTGAAAACCACTGGGCTGCACTAAACAAGCTCTACTATGGCAACAGCCTTTTGTCACTCACCTGGATCTTTGAACATGAATTTCTGTGGTTTAAAGTATGGTGGTTGAAAGTTACTTACTGGAAATCTGAGGATCCTGGATCATTACTGAAGTTTGGATGAAAAACTTTAGACCGGTCACTCTTCATGGAGAGACTGCTGGAAAAAGGAGACGTGCCTGGTCCTGGATCATTACTGAAGTTTGGATGAAAAACTTTAGACCGGTCACTCTTCATGGAGAGACTGCTGGAAAAAGGAGACGTGCCTGGTCCTGGATCATTACTGAAGTTTGGATGAAAAACTTTAGACCGGTCACTCTTCATGGAGAGACTGCTGGAAAAAGGAGACGTGCCTGGTCCTGGATCATTACTGAAGTTTGGATGAAAAACTTTAGACCGGTCACTCTTCATGGAGAGACTGCTGGAAAAAGGAGACGTGCCTGGTCCTGGATCATTACTGAAGTTTGGATGAAAAACTTTAGACCGGCCACTCTTCATGGAGAGACTGCTGGACACCGAAGACTTTGCTCTGTCCTCCTCTTCCTCCCTTTGATTGCTCATCTTCTCAACTCAAAACAAAATAACCCATGCAGATAAATCAACCTGAGAAGAAGGAACACAAAGAGATGAGATAAAAGCAGGTAGAATGTGTTCATTAACTATGGAGAAGCATCTACATCTCATTATCCAGAGTGATAGTTTAGCCTTGTGAGCCCACCAGCAACAATATTTGTCAGTGTTCATGAGTGTCATTTTATGTGAATACATTTGTAAATATTATCAACGGGGTCATCTGTCTCATCACTATAGCTACATTATGCCAAGACAGGAGGCAGAGCAGCAAATCAACCTTAGCCAGGCAAGGTTACACAGTACAGTAGAGGATTAGGGCCAGAGGAGAAGGAGAAATGATGCTGTGCACTTGAGATTAAAGTTGAAATGATCATTTATGAATAACTCCATGACATCAGTGAGATGCATTCACATGGGATAAACAAAGTCAATGTCGACAGATGTACTGATATTTCAGAGGGGAAGCATGAAGGTGCTGCAATACAGCAGCAATGAAAACGCACAGTCCCAGAGGATCAGCTGTTTCTTTTCTAGCTGCCACTCAAACGATTTTAGAGCATCAGAAGAAATACAAGGGCACTTTCTATCAAACTGACCACTTCATGGCCGCTGTTCAACTGCATTTATGTAGCCTGTTAATCTTATGAGACATTTTGTACCTTCATGAGAAATCTTGTGATGTTTTGGTCTTGTAAGATCTTGTGGCCCAAGATCTTGTCACACCCTTAGTGGAGACTTGAAGCTGCTGGGCCAGAGTATGGAGAGAGAGCTGTGATAACATGCAGCATAGTCTCACTAAACTGATTTAACATATTCAAGTCTGTCCATCCACTGAATTGACCTATGGCTAAGCCACGCCCCCTCCACACACTTGGACAAACAATGAACATTCACTGACAGACGCTATTGCAGTTGTCACAGTAGGAGACATTTAGCTGGAGGCCATTGATGATTTTTGGAGACAGAAAGATCACATATAATCTAGAAGTCCCCAAAAGGGTCTAAACTACGCACTGGAAGGATATATTAATCATTTTATTGTTGAGAAGGTCGATAAAAAGCTTCAGTTACAAGCCCAAACTTACAGGTCCCAGTGCAAACGTGATAAACCGCATCTCGTTGCCATCACCATCTCAGACCACAAGATAAAGGATCAGCATCAAAGAGCCATTGAAGTTAAGGTTTTTGGCTCACAATATGAGAAAAATATAACAGCCTTTTTACCACCTTTACCAAGAGTGTATCTCCGTTAGTTTGGTGCTATAGTATATTTACATTGACTCATTCAGCATAACGTTTGCCAAACTTTGTTATCTCGGCTATTACAGATAAGTTCATGAAGCTAAGCTCCAGACGTTAACATTAGTTTAACTATAGCCCTTTGGACAACAGCTAACAATGATGTACGATCACCATTTTTAAACTTAAAATCTCAAAAAAACCTCATAAAACCGGACAAAAACTGACTTTCTCCCATTCATTTTAATGGACTTCCAGGCAGCCGATGTCCGAGTGTATTGGAGTGGTATACGCACTGTGATTGGCTCATCGCGTTTGAGGGCGGGACTTAGCCATAGGTCAATTGTGTGACATGATCACCTAGCCAGGACCCCTGTAAGTGATCTACTCAGATTTTTGACACACAGATCAGTTATGGATTTAGATCAGTTATAGATTCTGATCAGTTATAGATTCTGATCAGTTACAGATTCTGATCAGTTATAGATTCTGATCAGTTATAGATTCTGATCAGTTATAGATTCTGATCAGTTACAGATTCTGATCAGTTATAGATTCTGATCAGTTATAGATTCTGATCAGTTATAGATTCTGATCAGTTATAGATTCTGATCAGTTATAGATTATGATCAGTTGTAGATATAGATCAGTTATAGATTCAGATCAGTTATAGATTATGATCAGTTGAAGATATAGATCAGTTATAGATTCAGATCAGTTATGGATTCAGATCAGTTATAGATTATGATTAGTTGTAGATATAGATCAGTTATAGATTCAGATCAGTTATAGATTCAGATCAGTTATAGATTCAGATCAGTTATGGATTCAGATCAGTTATAGATTCAGATCAGTTATGGATTCAGATCAGTTATGGATTCAGATCAGTTATAGATTCAGATCAGTTATGGATTCAGATCAGTTATAGATTCAGATCAGTTATGGATTCAGATCAGTTATAGATTCAGATCAGTTATAGATTCAGATCAGTTATAGATTCAGATCAGTTATAGATTCAGATCAGTTATAGATTCAGATCAGTTATGGATTCAGATCAGTTATAGATTCAGATCAGTTATAGATTCAGATCAGTTATAGATTCAGATCAGTTATGGATTCAGATCAGTTATAGATTCAGATCAGTTATGGATTCAGATCAGTTATAGATTCAGATCAGTTATGAATGAACTACTGTTGGTTTTAAATGGTTAAAATTAGAACTTAGACATCCAGGCCTAATTTCAGCCAAATTCAACAAATTAACTTTGAACCTTAAATATTACCCTGATCTGTTAATATTTAACAGCCAACATTTATTATATCTGACTGGATATAAACTCATCCTCTATGCCTGATGAGTTCAGCCCATGTCATAAACCAGACCTTTGACCAGCTGTACCTGTTAACCTGAAGCTCTGTTTAGTGAAAACATTTCTCTAAGGAACATTATTTTTCCTGAGGACTTGAAGAGTTGGAGAAAATAATGCTTATAAAATAAATGACTGAATCCAAACAAATGGAAGCCTGACTGTGAGCTTAGAGCAGCAGAGTCCTGATGAATCAGTCTGATGATGGTGTGTAAAGCTTTACTCCTTCACCAGCTTCTATTTCTATCTGCCCGTGTTTTACCACTCAGAGAGAGGAGTCAGTGAAGTCTGTAAAGCTCCTGCACAAAGAGTTAGTTTTTTTTCTACACTAATACAACAGACTGACCTGAACGTCTCCCCTAAAAGCAGAGAAAAGAGAAAGTGCCACACATTCACTGAACTGGTCTATTACTCAGCATTGACCTGTTTTATTAACAGAACCAACGCTTTTAACACTAAAACAATATTATTGTTGAATTATTAACACTCACCCTTTCTCTAAAGTTTCTGTCCCTCTGCTCCGTCGACTCAAAATGGAGTCTGAGCTCTGACTGACTGAGATCTTTCACTTTTATTGTTTTATTTAATATTGTCTCACAAGACGGTATCAGGTTAAAGATTACCCTCCTGTCAGTGGTTTGTGTATATTGCTCTTTGTTTGGTAGATTATTAAGAACAATGTTACTAATCTAAGACAGCTAGGTTATTGATCTAAGACACCAGGTTTAAATAGTCAGTCAGCTAACTTAACACAGTAAGCTGGGATCATCTTCAGTAATAGTTGAGGCTGTCAGACACTTGGAGACTTGTTTAATTAAAATTACTCTCCTTCTCTTTTCTTCTGAAATCTGCTGATTCGTCCTTTGCTGCTTTATTCTAGCTCTAATCTGTGAGGTTATTTAGTCTTCTTCTTTATTAAATGTGTACATAAAGTACTTTTAGCTGTATTCTGTTGTATGAACAGTGCTACACAGACAAAGTCTGACTGACTGATGGTAAGATGTAGTACTGCTAACCTGCTGTTTACATGACTTGCTGCTATCAGTCTCTTTATATCTCTTGTCACTTTAACTTGGCATTTATAAGTCTTAGACTGTCTTGTATTGACACTTCACTCTGTCATATAACAACTACATTACCTCATATGTTTATTCTTTATCTCTGCCTTCCTCAACCATGATGTCTTCGACCATCATCAGGTGTGTCTCAAAAAGGCTTTAAATTAAACCCAGTATTATCATGACTATGCAGATCATTAGCTATGCTGACATTTTAATAAAAATTGTACCATTTTCCCTTTTCCTAAAATCATGGAAGTGTCTGGGTCAGTAGATGAACAGGTGTGTATTAGTGAGCACTGCACAAGAATAATGATTTATTTTTTATATTTCAGATCTTCAGTTTGGCCAAAAACACACTAAATTAACTCTGAGGTCTATGAGCTGATTCCATAAAAATATTAGCATTGAAATTGTTTAAGAAGGTGCTTCAGAGCAGTGATTCTGAACTGGTCTAGCCTGAGGACCCACCACAGTCTCTGTGATGACAAATCATGACCCAGATTTTTACAGAAAATTTCAATAGTGTTTATGTATTTAATGGAAAATATTCCACAGTCCCAATCTTGGATGGATCAAAACTTGACTGAATAAAGAGACAGGACATAACAAAAACATTTAACACCCCGTCTCCATGTTTGAAGATCTAAAGCAGCTTTGTTAACTCACAGAAAGGGAAATAAATGAACTGAGAAAACATTTAAATTACACCTTAAAATAAAATACACGTGTATATGTCCACTCATGACCTCTGTACTTGATATACCTTTGCCACCATTGTTTTCTAGGCACTAAGTCATGACCCACTTTGGAGTCCCGACCCACCAGTTGAGAACCACTGCTTTGGAGGCTTTGTAAACTGTAGTACTACATGAGTCCCCAGGCAGTCACACAGGGACATAGACTATTAATTTTAGAGTCAATCCATTTTGAGCGGGGTGACTTGATATCTTAAAACTGTTAAATGCTGGTCTATCTTATATATCCTTTTAACTCACTGTTACTTTGTCATTGTGCTGCTGTAACACTCTAATTCCACCTCTGGGGATCAATAAAGGATTATCTGATCCTGTTTTAATGTTTTAGCACAGGGGTGTCAAACTCAAGGCCCGGGGGCCAAATCCGGCCCGTGGAACAGTTAAATCCGGCCCGCAGGATGATCTGATATTTCTGTTCTAACTGGCCCATCAGTCTGAGGTCTGCAGATTTCCTCAAGTATGAAAATGTGAACGTATCCTTGATGATTTAAGATATCCTTAAGTCATCAAATCTGAAAAAGTAAGGAGTAAAAATTTATAGATAAGAAGTCAGGAATGTGGGAAAAGACATTAATTTGTGTTTTAATTTCATGTTTTCAATTTTGCATCTCACAATCAGGACTCAGACTTACGATTTTGACTTTTTATTTCATACTTTGAGCATTTCAACTCATAATTTTGACTTCTTATAGAATATTTTGAGCTGTAAGATTCATGATTTTAATTTTCGATTTATATTTTGACCTTTTTAATCAATGATTTTGTATTTTATTTCATATTTTCAACTCCAAACTTTGACTTCATAATCCCATAGTTTGACCTTTTAGACTCACAGTTTAAATTTTTGAATCATATTTTGACCTTTTAAACTCATGATTTTGACTTCTAATGTTTTTTCCTTTTGACCTTTTTGAACTAATAAATTGACTTTTCTCAGATTGTGAGCCTTTAAACTTTTCTTTTTAACTTTTCAAATGTCAAAATCATTTATCATAAGTTTTTTTCATATTTTGTTCCTGGTGAAATGAGGTCAACAGTTTCTGGTTTAAAGGTGACCCTGTTAGGCCCTCAGGTTAGACCTGAATCCAGAATCTGGCCCCTGCTGTGATTGAGTCTGACACCCCTGTTTTAGCACATCTCTAACATTCCTCTCATCATGCTGGCCTTGTTTAATGTTCTCTAGTTTTTACTCACCTCGGTCTGAACAGAACAATGAACCATGTGGTCCTGAAGAACAGTCAGACTCCTCAGCTGTCATTATACTGTGTATGCTCTCCTCTTTGAGCACCTGATAGAAAGAAACTCACATTTTAATGCAGTCATCATTGTATTTTTATTAAAATGATCAAAATGGGTCAGTAAAAGTTATTTGAAAAACTGCAACATTTATCTATTAAAAAAGTCATCTGACAATGTAAACAATTCAATGAGGCCAGTGAACCATTTTAACTAAAATAAAATAACACAATAACTAATTATAAGATTATAACATTCTCAGTTGTGATTTATCATTGTAATATCGTCATGGTCTGATTATAACTGACTAGACTACATTCATCCCTTTAACAAAGGAAACACTTTTTTTCCATATTCTTTGTTAAAGCTGTTCATGCACCTGTACTGGATAGTAAAATTAGAACAGCTCAAAGAGAAATACATTATTTTGTTATTACGTTCAACAAGTCTGAATTATCAGCACACATTCTCAGCCTCATTATGTCTGCTGTTATAAACTGAAAACCACTATTAAAATGACATGATCATCTTTAAATGTTCAGCTCTGGTTTGAACCAACAGTGTGTATCTTCAGTCTTAGGGTGCATTCACACCTGGCTTCCAATATTCAGAGAATGATAAGGATCATGCAGTCACTTCATCCCTGCTGAGGTGAATACACAGAGAAGTACAGCATTGACCTTGCCACATGCGATAATCATGATGTAAGTATTACCTGCTGGTGCCAACAGATGCACTGACAGTCTCACCCATGGTTTTGGAAAATTTTGAACGTCAGGGTGTTAACCCAGAGTATGGGATACTCTGATATGTTAACCCAGAAATATAATTAACTCAAGCAACCCAGAAATTGGAATTACCCTTTCAACCAGAAAATGGGTTAATTTGTGAAAATTAACACAGAAATACAAGCCAACCCTTGCAACCCAGGAATTGTGTTGATTAAATAACAGAATTTGTAGAGTGTAGTAAATTAACATGAAAGGAAGTACAGGAAATGATGATGTATTCAAACACAGAAATGTATTCTCACATTATAGTGTCTTTATCAAATAAGCCAAATTTTATCACATTTACAGATAATTCTGAAGCACATCAAACCATCAGAGCTCTGACATAAGAGACTAGCAGTTAAATTTCATTAATTTACTTCTGAAAAACAGCAAATCGTCTCTTTAGAGACTGTTAGCAAAGATTTCAGCAGATTATCTCATTAAAACGATTCATTACCAATTAATTGTTGAAGCATTTCAAAGAATTAATATTAATAGCATGAGCAGATTCATATCAGTGACATATTAATCAGAAATTTATATCACTGATGATTCTGTATTTCATTAAAGTTAACTAATGTGCTCAACTTTATCTGTCAGTTGGTCCGCCATATTGTTAGCAGCCTGGTTAATGCTAACGTTAGCTTTGATTAATCCAGCTAGTTAGTTTAACATTAAACAGTTATTTTTTGTTAAAATCTTTATAAAATATCTATGTAATAAAAACCAAACTCACCGGCACGTCCCTCGTGTCGTTGTCTCTCTGAAAAGTTTAAAAACGTCGAGTTCTTGTGTGTTTCTCCTTCTTTTAACAGCCGTTAACTCTCCAGCAGAGGGAGACGTACGGCGCTCGCGCTTACCGGCAAATGTGTTTGGTGAGGAGTTCAAGAGCATCGGAAAAAAGAGAATCCCAGCATACTGCTACATTTAGCATCTTTTCTCTTGTACTTTCTGTTCTATTCCATGAAAACAAGAAGTAAGAGAGAGAGAGATGGACAGAGCTGGGCATCACTTCTCTAATCATTTCTTTTATGGTTTTAATTAAGGGCTGTTTGTTTTAAAATAAAATTATAAGACACACTCTTATAGCACTCATTAATGGATTTATTAACTCGGTTTAGACTGGTTAGTTTTAAAGAACAATACAGTATCTTCATTTTCTGTAGTTTGTGTTAAATCTTTGCCTAAATGACAAAGAAAAAAAAATCATTCAAGTTCAACTGATTTTAAAATAAGTAGAAATAAAAAAATCTAAATAACTCCAACCAGCCTTTTCTCTGGAGGCTCTGCTGTAGAAATGATTATGGCTGATGCAGTAGAAACTGTTAAACACATTTCTCCCTGTGGTTAACCATCAATAACAATCATTAATTTAGCAAACACTGCCTCATTTTTTAAACAACCATCCTGTTGAATGTAATAATAAACTGTTCTCAGTTATATTTCCTTAAATATCAGAGTTGTGGTGCCTGTTTCTGTCCTCGTGGTTGTATTAATAACCAGATGGAGTTAAATAAGTGTCTTTGACAGCGTTTTAAACATGATGTCCACTAAATGCATCAGTGATGAGATTCTTGATATAATTAAGGAATTTCAGATTTACCCACCCGACCAGGTGAAAACAGGAATCATGGATGTTAATAAGAACACATATTAAAGAGGGACTAGTCTGTGAAATAATGAGGATTTCAGAACATCCTCAAACTAAAGAGAGAAATGTTCAGGCTCTGACTGGGCTCTACACCTGATTGAAAGTACAGAAGGTCATTTCCTCCTCCTTGAACTAAACACAGTCATCCTTATTGCTCTGTAAATCCTGATAATGATCTAATAAAGTCAGCTGAATATACCAGTGAATGTGATCTGAGGCCATGTCTTCATATTGTTCTCTCATAGTAGAAGACAGAGGAATAATCACATCCTCCTGTTTGAGCTCTAACAGATGACCGTCTTCATTTCTAAACCTCTTTCCTGGTAAACACTGCCCTCTAGTGTCCATATTCAGAGCTACATGCAGGTTCATATTTGGACTCAAAGCCAGTGAAGTTGAACTGTTTCTGGTCCAGCATGGCTGAGCTCAGGTCACCAGAAGCTTCAACAATGATGCAGCACAGTGAGCTTTACACAGATCACTGGAGTCATTGTTAGTGTAGAGAAGCAGAGAGCTGTGGGTTTACATTCACATCAATCATCACTGACTCTAGCGGGGAGGGATTAGTGCTCACTAAAGGATTCAGAGAAGATCTACTGATGAAATCCCTCCAGGAGAATCATTTTAATAGTGATTTTATGATGACTATTTAATCAGTGAGATCAATGTGACGGCCTGTGTGCTACACTGAGCCATGTGGAGGATCTACAGTTACAGTAGAGATACTCTCATAGAGACAGGCTTCATATGAACATAGAATGGATGTTATAGACACTGATTCAGCTCTACTCCATTAAAGTCAGCTCATTTTATGGGACATCAATCATGGAGCAGTCAGTGGTGGTTCTAGAAATTTTTCACTGGGGTGGCCAAGGGGTGGCGAAGAGATGTGCAGAGGTGGCCACAATTTTTTCATAATTTGCATGAACATCATGCAAGATTTTAATACGCATTGAGTCAACTTATATACACTAAAATCATAACAAAATTCTAAATGTCTTTTTGTAGCAATAAGATGAAAATGACAAATATCTTCAGACCCCTGAGCCTATAAATAACACCTATAAATAGATAAATGATGCATCTTCGGTCAAAGATATGTAACAAGCCAACAAAAGAGCCGATAAGATGGCCTTTAACCAAAAAGTAGGCTAATTAAAAACAAAACATTAATGTCTATGAGCTGTCATAATAACAGTTATAACTCTGAAATAATAAAATAAGCTTGCAAGAAGCATTAATTATAATGAAAAATTGTCAAGTTTATTGTTAATGTCCTGAGCATTCTTTATCAATCCAAATATCCGCATTGGAAAGAAAACTGAGGTGTACAGAATTTTTCTCTATGAAATAAAAACATAAAGGACAATAGTAAATATAATTGACAAAGATAAAATCATCCTTAACAAGAGATGGAGAAAGTAGCAGACTGCTGTACCCAAGTAGAAATACAGTTACTTTGTTTCAAATTTACTTAAACTGAATGGAAGTGAAAGTAGTGGTCTATAAATTTAACATAAAAATAAAGTAATTTAAAATATACTCAAAGTATTGAAATGAGTAGCTACTTTTGATACCCAAGGGGGCTTTCACAGTGAAATATGACCTGTCCTGTGCAATAACATGTGCAATAACATGTGCAATAATGTGCAATGACAACAAAATATAGACATTCAACCAGGTTAAGGTTTGATAAAACCAAGGTTCACAAAAAACTACTCAAAAACAGTAATCTGAGTTAAAGTAATGAGTCCTTGACATTACCAAATTTTACAAAATGTAGACAAAATGCTGTATAACCAAACTTGTGTTCTTAAAACAGCATAATTCGCCGGTTTGCATGTCGACTGGCAAAATGTTGGACAAATTCGTCCATATTAAGCACTCTTGCCCTTCTTGCTTCAATGCTTAAAACTCCAAGGTTGCTCAAATGGTCATTGTCCATGGTTGTTCTCAGGTGAGACTTTATCAGTTTTAGGGTGGAGAAACTTCCCTCACATGAGGCACCGCTAACTGGTATGACAACTGCAATCTTAAAGAGCCTGAATAGCTCATGAAACACATCCCTGAATGGCTCCAGAAAAGCTACACACTCAAGGGTAGTATGTGGTTTTGTGACTCCTTTTTCTTCCCTTTCCAAGAGCCTCTTGACTTGATGGATCTCATGTTTCAGGTCCTCCAAATCAGAGTCATAAGCTTTTGCAAACTCAAACAAGCCTGTCTCATCTAGAAAAGTGCTGCTGTTTGGATGCAGGGCCTGAATACCTTCCATTATTTTGCAGTTTTGCTTGGAGAAGCGCCTCTGTAGCTCATTGACCATGCAATCTAATATGGGGTACAAGATGCTTTGACGAAAGCCATCAGTATCATGTGGTTCACTCCTACACCCACCCATTGTAGACATGACAAGGACCCACGCAGTTGAGAGCTGGTCTTCCGTTGCTTCTTTTCAGCCACTTGAACACTTACACTGCATGCTTGGCAAGTTGTCTTCACTTCAGTCCAGAGCTCTTCAAAAGCATCCTCATCTCTATAATGTTGCAGTGTCTCCAACAGTACATCCACAAGCTCAACTGCTTTTGCCAAGTCCAAACATGGTGACTGCAGCATGTCTGACAAGAACTTTGAGTGTGTATCTTATGAAAGACTACCAAAAGTCCTATGAATGTCACATCTACTTGTGCAAGAAGACCTTGTGCATCAACTGCCCTGTCCCCACTGCTCTCTTGTGTGATGTCCTCAAGAACACGTATGACACTAGGAAGCCTGTCAATCAGGTTTTGGCATGTCGACTGCCTACATGCCCACCGTGTGTCACTGAGATGCTTAAGCTCCCTGGGCTGACCCTCGTACGTGTCCTTCTGAACTTCTATCCATTTCTGGTGCACATATGAGCCTGAAATGAATACATACAGCCGCTGAAGAACAGCAAAAACGTCATCAGCCTCTGGAACAGATTTCTCTGTGTCTACAAGGACAAGGTTTAAACAGTGTGCACTGCAATGCACATAAAAGGCATACTTTGCCTCCTCTTTGATTCTAGCAGAGACACCTGAGTTCTTGCCACTCATTACAGAAGCTCCATCATAGCCTTGTCCCACTAGATGGTTTCTGTATTCCAGGCCATACTTTTCAAGGCTAGAGATGATCATGGTGGTTAGGCTTGCTGCATCCAATTTATTAGCTTGTTGGAAGTCTAAAAAACTCTCATGAATAGTTCCATCATAGTAATTTCTTAAAACAAAGGAGAGCTGTTCCTTTTTGCTAAGATCCTTTGTTTCATCAGCTAGTCACTGCGCACCATCTCAGCTAAACAATCAAGAATCTCATTCTGGATGCTAAATACACAAGCAAGAGCATCCAGAATCTCATTCTGGATGCTCTTGCTTGTGTATTTAGCATTCCCACTTGCATTTATGCATTTCTGTATTTGAGGATCATGTTTTGCTATCTCCTGCAAAATTGCCAAGAAATTGCCTCTGAGACTCCTCTGACTCTCTATGGCCTCTCTGTGCAATATTCTGAGTGGCAGTGAGCAAAAGTACATCTGGAATAGTTTTTATGCATTTACGGTTCTCTTCTATTTGCTTTTGTCTGTCTTTATTTATTGCATGGAGCATGGAGGAATTGGTTTCCATAACTCTTGTATGTTCCATCCATGCATACATAGCACTGTTACGTTCCTTGGACTTGGCATAAAGCTTGAAGCCAGCGTCTTTAAATAGGGCTTTTTTTCCAGTTGCAGAAACCAGAGGAGGAGGTAAATGCAGATTCGGGGGCATTTGGTAGGGAAAAGTGGCGACAGACATAACAAAAACTCGAATGCTGGCTAACTGAGTATTCCAACCATTTAAATTGCTGGTACCACGTCTCACTAAAACCCCTCTGCCTGTCTCCTTGGAGTGTCCGAGGAAACAGCTTGGGTCTTGGCTGGGCAGGGCTTTCTGCTTTGGACTGTGAGATGTCTGAAATGATTAACAACATTTCAAAATTACATCACTGTTCTATAAAAAAGGATCAACTTAACTATGTACAGCAACTGACCACAATATTTGCATGGGCTTAGAGAGAGTGTGAGAGTGAGTGAGCAAGCAGTGTTAATTTTGTCGACTACAAATGTTCGTCAACATCCTTTTTTTCCATGACAAAAACTAGACTAAGACTAACAAAAATAGATCTGTGATGACTAAAACTGACAAAAAGTAAATTTAGTTTTGGTCAAGATGACTATAGACTAAAATGTAATGTAGTTTTTGTTGGACTATCAAAATCCATGATAGTTCTCCACTGTGGGTAATTCTGTGAAAAAACAATGCAACTGTATCTATTCTGCCTCTGAGCTGTAGAAAGCAGGGACCCCAGGTTTGGCAGAGTGCAGAGAACACACTACCATGATTAGGCACCAGATTTAGGCAAGAAAATAAATGCTTGGACCAAAATGTGAAACTTTTATGGACTAAAACTAGACTAAAATGTTTGAGTTTTCAGTGAATGAAACTAGACCAAAATTAAAAAAGGGTAGAAATGGCTAAAACTAAAGGACATTTCATCTAAAGACTACCAGCGCATCTCAAAAATTAGAATATTGTGAAAAAGTTCGATATTTTTTGTCACTCTTTTCTAAAAGTGAAACCCATATATTTTATAGACCTGTTACACATAGAGTGAAATATTTCAAGCCTTTATTTCTTGAAATGTTGATGATTATGGCTTACAGTTAAGAAAACCCAAAATCCAGTGTCTCAAAAAATTAGAATATTGCATAAGATCAATAAAAAACAGGATATTTTAAACAGAAATGTGAGACTTCTGAAAAGTATGCTCATTTCTATGCCTTAAATACTTGGTTGGACCTCCTTTTGCATGAATTACTGCATTACTTACACAGTGGACCAACAACAGCAGATGCCATGGCAGCCCAAATCATAACTGACTGTGGAAACTTCACACTGGACTTCAAGCAATGCGGATTCTGTGCCTCTCCGCTCTTCTAGGTCCCAGAGTCTCGAGGAGGAGTGAAAAGGCACAGAATCCGCATTGTTTGAAGTCCAGTGTGAAGTTTCCACAGTCAGTGATGATTTGGGCTGCCATGGCATCTGCTGGTGTTGGTCCACAGTGTTTTCTGAAGTCCACAGTCAACGCAGCCATCTACCAGGACATTTTAGAGACCTTCATGCTTCCTTCTGCTGACAAGCTTTATGGAGATGCTGATTTCATTTTCCAGCAGGACTTGGCACCTGCCCACACTGCCAAAGGTACCAAAAGCTGCTTCAATGACCATGGTGTTACTGTGCTTGGTTGGCCAGCAAACTGGCCTTACCTGAACCCCATAGAGAATCTATGGGGTATTGTCAAGAGGAAGATGAGAGACACCAGACCCAACAATGCAGATGACCTGAAGGCCGCTATCAAAGCAACCTGGGCTTCCATTACACCTGAGCAGTGCCACAGGCTGATCGCCTCCATGCCATGCCGCATTGATGCAGTAATTCATGCAAAAGGAGGTCCAACCAAGTATTGAAGGCATAGAAATGAGCATACTTTTAAGAGGTCTCACATTTCTGTTTAAAATATCCTGTTTTTTTATTGATCTTATGCAATATTCTAATTTTTCTGAGATGCACTAGTAAGACTGAAATTAAAAATAGCTGTCAAAATTAACACCAATTGCCAGTCATGGAGTCAGTTTGGATCTGAAAACACAAGATAATCAAGATATGTCTGTGCACTGATTAAAGACTTAACATACCTTTGGGTCCATTGGTACAGGTAGTGGGTGGGGCAGATGGCCGGGGCTCACTGACGCCTTCATGACAGCTGTCATCAGCAAATTCAGCCATAGTTTCAAATGCCATGTCTGACATATGACAACATTTAATTACTTTATGCCATACTCATAACCAAATTCTAATCATTTTCAGCTATCAGTCAATTTTTCGGTGTTGAGACACCTATACCTTTGAGTCCACTGTGAGGCTGGGGCTCACTGAAGCCTTCTCCATGGCAGATATCTTTGCCAAATCCATCCTCCTCAGTTTCCAGAGCTATATCTAACACATATTGCAACATTTAATTATTTTCTGTTACACTAATAACCAAATGTTTTGGTGTTTATCATTTTAAATATGTATAAAAGCAATGTTACAATAGCACAAGCATACATATGTTATAGTTACAGTCAAGTAATACAGCCTGCACTTTGTAACTTTTCCACAGAAGAAAATGCCTCTCTAATGTAGCTTAAGGAAGTTGTAGAGTTGAACTGAACAATAGAAAAGTGATTATACTCAGCAAACAAACACATGATAACTATTTGAAAGACTAGCATCATTTGCAAAGCATAAATTATAACGCCATTTAAAACCATTTATCTTGCTTTAAGGCTTTCCCCAATCTGTTTGGTCCCAACTCTCCTCGTCTGTCAAGAAAGCTACATAGTTCAGTGAGTACCATCTCCAAACAATTATTAGGCAACTGATCAGAGTGCTCTGACCTGATGGTGAGTCTGTGCTGCTCTGAGTCTGCTGTCCCTGGTCATCCTCTGACCTGCCAGATCTCACTTGATCCTGGTCATCATCTGACCTATCAGGTCTCACCTGACCCTGGGGCTCTGACTGGGTACTTGTTTTTTTTTTTTTCTAAAGAAGCTTTTGATGTCAACTGCAGGTAGTTTTCTTTTGGACATGCCTCTTATCTCTGTTATCCCTGAATGAATTAAAAAAAACACTGTCACAATTCAGTGGTCCTGACCACAATATTTTCATTAAAAAGGCATTTCAGCCACAATGTATTTGAATTCTTTTAATAGTTTCACTCATTTAAAATTTGGATCATGCTGAAGTGTAGTACCTTAAGTAAAATGCACATCAAATTTTTTAATTTTTTGATGCTCAAACTGGTAAAAAAGTGACACAATATTCATGGTAATGTGATATATATGAGATAACATAAGGTAGGTGGCTAAAGTGTCTATTTGACAAACAAATAAAAATATCTTCATATTCCAGGATATTGTAATCCTCCTTGTACCAGTTACACTCTGCATTCTAATACAGAGGTTGTCAACCTTTTTGGGCAAAAAGGTCGAATCACAATAATAATTCTATTGCCATCGGAAATATTTCTCCTATTTAGAATTCTGAAAAAAAAATCTTGCCTGCTGATTATTTTGATATTTTATATTTTTTTTAATATTAAAATAGCAAAAACACATGGGGCGCATCACAGGCTATCGTTCCAGCAGCATCACACAATGGAAGAACAGCCTGCAATTGGCTGACAGACTCTCAGATAGGGAGAACAATGTGGTGGTTAGCATTCAAGCTAGTGGTAAAAACAAAGGACCAGATATGTTGAAAGTGAATAAAAACACGTTTGATGTCGGGTCTAGTGGTGTGGAATTAATACGAAGACTAATATAAAGTTTAATATAAAACTCACGCGACCCCCTGGCTCGCTCTAAATCTTCCGTAAAAGATTCAAAGGCACGGAAAATGTCATTGGGACAGCACAACGGCTGACTTAAAAAAAACACAGGTAACAGGTTATGATTTATGGTTCTAAAGTTAGAACTTTTAATTACCTGTGCAACTCTTTGTTGTATAGGATAACACCGGTCTACTAGGTTTTTACAAATAATTACAGAGAATGACTATCACGAAGCCTCCACACCATTTCTTGCCACACCCGGTACCCACCTTGTGGGTCCTCCCGTTCTTCTTCGCTGATCTAGAAATGGTAGCTCGTGTTTTCCGGCAACAAAGAAGAATTAGTTTCCCGTTTATACTGCTAACATTTAGCATGGCTAAACGAAGCACAATGTGAATTTAAACATAACGCTATTTGATCAGTGCAGTAATACTCTTACTTGTCAATACCAATACCTGCATTTTAAGCAGCATCGGATGTGTTTTTTATACTGGTATTGGAACAACTATAACCACAACCACTGTTATTTAGCCTTAGCCAAAGAAGTAAACAATAGTCTAACATTATTATACATTTGGTTAGCATGCAAGCACATTTAATCGTAGCTGCAAAGCTGACAAAAACAAAACAGAACCTTAGAAATTGTACTTACCATATCTGTTGAAAAATGTACAACTACTGGAGTCCTGTGTCTGTGTGCCTGTAAAGTGTCCAACTCCCTGGCAATACGGATGCCGGAAGCTTCACGGCATGAAAGCCAATGACGTTTTAGAAATGATGGGGTGGCATCAGGGGTGGCTAATGATATTTTGGGGGTGGCACTGGCCACCCCGGCCACCCCTTTAAAACCGCGGCTGGGAGCAGTGATTGAGCCATTCTTTCAATGAGCTCCAAATCCAGGAGAATAATGTTGATGGAAAGCTCAAATATCTGATGACAACCTAGTCACCGGGGGAAAACGTTCACATTGAACATTTCTGCAAAATTCAGAAACGTTACATGAGTACATTTCTAAGACAAGATTTAGTATCATGGCTACAATCAAGAAATGTGCATATGCACATTTCAGATTCATCCAATTACTGCGCTGTAAGCGTTTTTCAATGAAGAATAATGTGAATTGGCTTTAATGTTTTTTGGCCATAAATTCATTGAAATAAATTACTGGGCAGTGTATTTCGACCATTTCCACAACATATCTTAATTTCTGTTCTGTTTCAGTCTTACAAATAAGCATTTATATCCTACATTACCCCTAGATTATATTTTGACATTGACATGTGATTTGATGAAGCTGTGAGTCTAACATCCATATTTGTCCTTTTGTCTCTCACAGAGGACGCTTCTAATGGAGCAGCTGACCTGCAGGAAAAGCAACATCTTCACTCTCCTGCCTCTTCATCATCTACACTGTAAAACCAACTTACTTTGTTGGTATTTAGTAGATTTTTAAATATAAAAATTAAGTCTTAAATTTCATGTTAAATGTAACCCTGTAGAAAATAGCACTGATGTGTCATTTATCTCATGTTTTGTTGAATATTTGTCTCATCACCTGTCAATCAGGTTAGCAACACTCAGCTTCAGCTACCATTGGCTGAGAAAGTAAATACAGACTCCTTCCTGACTGGCTGCAAAAGTTAAGTCCCGCCCTAGCTGGGAAAAGTTCGCTGAGTGCAGAGAAGGAGAACAATAGGAGCAGCCGAGTGCTGTTCATAGCAGAGATATTAGTCTGTAAATGAAGAAAAAGGTGATTGAAAACAGTCTACAGAACAGTCAGACAACAGCTGGAGAAGAGAGAAAGCCACGGAGTCTTTCACCAGGAACAGTAAAGCTTTTAGCAGCGTCTTTGTGAGTTCACTGATAAAAGCTAGCGTGGCTAGCTATATTAGCTTGTGCTATTAGCACCACGGGGATTCACAGGAAGCTCCTGGTTTCTGAGCAAATACATGAAGTTCATTTTTAATTCAGGCTGGGATTATTTAGTGTTTAAGAACCTTTAAAGAAGAATATTTCATGCAGTATTAAGTGTATAAACTTGCTAAGCCAAAAGCTTCATCCTTTTATTTGTGTCCTGATTTCATACTGATGTGAGTGAAAGCTATTTTCATGCTGTGCTGTTTTGTTTTACATATTAAGTGATGATTTAAAGTGAAATTACAATGGAAAAATGCCTTTTCATTTGAAACCTATGATTGTGAAGTGTGAAATGCATGATGATATTCCATATTTTAGTTTCTGATTTAAAGTGACACACGTCATGTTTTCAGTAATGATTTAAAATAAGGAAATGCTGTTTTCTTTATTACCATGTTAAATATTAATTCATTCATGGGTTAAAAACACTAAATTCATGGTTGACTGATGAGAGTCAGTAAAGACAATTTCTTTACAGTTAAAATTATTTTTTTGTTTATCGAATTTCTATGTTGCAGTAGAAATTGTGAGAACCTGGAATGAAACCCATTATGGCCATATAGAGTTAGAAATTGATGACCTGAAAGTAATAGTCCTGTTTCTATACAGGCTAGGTTTTTGAGCTACCCTGGACCCCCTTAGATTGGATTTGGCTTCACCTTGACGAAGGAGATCTGGGCTGTCTTGACCACAATTCAAAGTTTCAGCAACACTTCTTCAGCTTTGGGATCGACCTCAGAGCCACAACAGCACTCGGTAAATTTCTTATCACATGTTGTATTTTAATGTCTGTAGACTCTAGTGTTAGCATACATGCTAACTGATAATAACTAATGTCAGCCTAGAGGGGGTAAACTAAGTCTGTGTAGTTAATGAAAAAGTCAGTGCTTCATGAACTAAAGCCGTTTCTGTCATTTATGTTGCAGACAGAAGATAATATAATTTCCTACATGTGTTCTAAACGTAGTTAACTCAGCAACAAAAAGGTTGAATGCCACTGATTTAAACTGCATTAGTTCTTATATTATGGTGGATATTTTTCTCTGTCAAACTTGTTGATTGTTTGAATCTTTCCTGTTTTGTAGGATAATTACCAAGGACAGCATCACATTTCCAAAGAGGAGCTGGAAAATGTTCTTGCTCTGAAAACCACCTTCACTGAAGCTGCATCTGTTCTTGCAGTATCAAGGCCAACACTCTAGAAGTTGTTGAAGAATTTAATATCCCCACATCAAAATTTAACAGTATCAGTGACCAACAGTTGGATCTTGAACTTTTACAGATTAAAACTGAACATCCAAATGTCAGAGAAGTGATGCTCATGGGGCATCTGCACTCAAAAATATTGTGGTTCAAAGGCGACGTGTTAGAGAGTCACTGTGAAGGATTGACTCAGCTGGTGTCCTACACAGGAGAACTACAACAATAGCTCGGTGGGTTTATTCTGTTCCACATCCAAATTTCAGATGGCATGTTGATGGAAATCACAAACTGATTAGGTGGAAGCTGGTTGTTCATGGGGCGATGGACGGCTACAGCAGTATCTCTTTACTTCAGATCCAGTATTGTTGAAGGTTACAGTGTCTCGTTGTTGACTCAATACTGGGAACTGAGTATCTTGAAGAGGAAAAAAGGACATTGTCAAAGGGTAAGTAATAAACAACTGTCTAACTGGACTTAGAAACAGGTCTGACTCTGCAGTTTTATGAACAAATGTGCTTTCCATGCGTGTTCTCATGGTGCTTGCATCATGCCTGTGACGTTTGCACATGAGCAGTTAAACCTAAATACCCCTAAATGTCTGAGCCTTTTCTACATTTATGAAATCCTCAGAGAACAAAAGCAGAAAGAAAAGAGGGAAGATGACAGAGGAGGCTGAAGGAGAGGACAAGAGGTGGAGGGCAACAGGTCTGCACTCTCCACTGAGAGGTACATAGAAATATATCTGATGTCATGACATTTATGTCACCCATAGTGTGCAGATATTTTGTTCTCCATTTCTAAGTTGATGAAGATTTTATATCACTCAATTTGTCTGATACTTTTTTCAGAGGGAACAAGAAAGGAGGCAAGAGGAGGACAGAATAGGAGCAGAGGAGGTGGGAGGACATTAGGACTGCACTCCCTTACACCAAAGGTAAATCTACATTTATCTAATGCTAGAACATGTTTGCCATTTACTGAGTACTAGGGGTGTAACGGTTCACAGAGGTCAGAGTTTGGTTCATAGATTAAAAGAAGAAAGTCCCAGAATTATAATTCTAGATGTCCCTAACATTATTATTATTTCTTTTACTAATGTCAGTGCAGCTAATACTCTATTTAGATGCTCAAAATAAACAGGATGATTTTCTGGACAATAAACAAATATAAATAAGTGAAGTGTTTCTTTGTTCCCTGTGCCGTGCCTCAGGCTGGCGTCTCCATTGTCTTTTCTCCACTCTCAAAGTCCTCCAGCGCCCTTCCACAGCTCCTCATTGATGAATTGTGCTGTAAAACTTTAAAATCAGGTTTGTTCTTGAACCTTTTCCTGTAATCATGTTTTTACCACAGGTAGAATGAGAACATCATCACAGCTTCATCATCACACACGCAGACTTCCAAAAATCAATCCTGAGAGAGCTGCTTCAGAGTTGCTTTTGTTTATTACAATTATTTTACAATGTGAGGCTACAGGCTACAGGCTACATGCTCTTCCAGCTCAGAGTATCTGATCAGCTGTTTGTGTCTGTGGGCTTGGTCAGCCCAAACAAGAAGTATGGAAGCTAAAACAAGACTAAAATGGACTTCATCATATCAAAATGACTGCTGAGCAGTTAAACAGTGACATACACCAATGCAAGTTCAACTAGTGGTAAGACTTGCTGACAAGCTTTGAATCAAATCAATCAGGTTAATCAGCTGAGAAATCATCCAGTGTGTAGTCTGACTAAGCTTTGGATTCAGACAGCAGAGTTTGAGCTACAGAGAACACAGAGACACTGAGTAACCTGAACCTGACCATAACCCAAACCCAGGATAGAGTGGTTCAGTGAATGTGGTGTTGAAGGTGTGGAGGTGGATCAGTCTGTCAGAAAAGACTCTGTAGAAGGACAGAGAGCCAGCAGGATGGTCCAGATACACCCCTACTCTATGAGAGGATGAAGAGAGGGAGATGCTACTTCCTATGTTATTGTGAAGGACAGAGAAACGACCATCAGAGCAGATCAGACTCCAGGACTGATGATTACGTCCAAACCCACATTCCTCCATGTTTCCTGTCCGTCTGATTCCTCTGTAACTCACTGATACATGAACCACTCCTCTCCAATCGACCTCCCAGTAACAGCGACCAGTCAGACCAGTCTGACACAGCAGCTGAAGACAGTTAAATCTGTCTGGATGATCAGGATATGGCTGATCCTCTTTCACCCATGTCACCGTCCTGTTGTTGTCAGACAGTTTGAGTCTTCTGTTCACTGTGTTTGTGTCCACTTCCAGCTTACAGGCATCTGATGGAGAGAAGGAGACACAACACAGCTGACGGTTATCATCTGATCATTCCTAAACAAGGTTACTGACAGAGTCAAACTAACATTTCATGTTCAGCCCTGAATTCTGTTTATCAGCCCTGAAATTCTACTTCCTGTTTCTATTTGAATGTGAACAGACCACAGTGAGCTGCAGCTCCACAATCACAGACAGACACCAAACAGTTCAAAGTTCAAACATTTCTATGGCTTTGACTTTAGATTCATGTGTTTCATTTCACCTCCTGTGTCCACTGCGTGGCGCTATATTCCATCCATCAATAGTCAGTACCACACATGATGGTGCTGTATGTGGATAATGATCAACAGGATGAGATAGAAGTGTCTGAAATGAGATTCCTCAGGAGGGAGTCTGGGCTCAGCCTTAGAGAGGGGGAGGAGGTCAGAGTAGAACTGCTAATCTTCACATCTAAAGGAGTCAGCTGATCAGGATCCTCCTGGTCTCCTCCCTGTGGAGGTCATTTTATTTTCAACAAGACCCTGCAGGCACAACAAGTCCCTTACCCCCCAGAAAGATGCTGTTGTTGTCCCAGTCCCCAAATCCAGCTGTCTGAAAACTGTCAATGATTTTAGAGCTGTTGCTCTTACCTCAGTTTGAATGAAGATTTTCGAGAAACTGGTCAGGTCTGAGACCCTGAGGATAACAGAACTTGTACTGGAGCCAGTGCAGTTTGCTTAAAGGGCCTAAAAGAGGAGTCGATGATGCTACTGTAGCACTGCTAAACATGCTTTTAAAACATCTGGACATGATGGGACTCACACCAGGCTTTTATTTGTGGATGGTTCTTCTGCTTTTAACACATCTTGACCAGAAGGCTTTTAGAGGAATTTCACTGGAGTTGTAGTCTGGTGGGCTGCACTCTTCACTTTTTAACCAACAGGCTACAGAGGGTCAGGGTAAATGACATTCTGTCAGATCAAAAAAGTACATCTATGGGTTCACCACAAGGGTGTGTGCTGTCACCTCTGTTGTTTATTTTGTAAACTTGTACTGTGCACCTAATGTGACTCCTGTCCTATATTAGGATTCATGGTCAGCTAAACTGTTTGCATCTCATCCTCCAAGGAACAGGCAGGTGTTGTAGTTGAACAGGATTTAATGCATAAAAGGTGTGAAACTGAAACGATATATAAGAGTGCAAAATAAACGGCATATCACATCAGGTAAGTACTGTATGCAAAATTAAGTAAACAATTGAAGGTGAGTATAATGAGGTAAACAATAATAATTCAAATTAAATATCACTGTATGTGCGACAAACACAAGTCTCCACGCGCTATCTAACATGTGAACCACACTAAATTCTTAAAGTGCTGCAATGATACATAACATACATAATAATATACTTTCTAATAACAATATTCAACACAATACTCACTCATATTGCCACTCAAAAGGCTGGAAACAAACAAATGGCTGCCGATGAAGATTAAAACACGCCATCTCTTGTAGGAACATGGAGAAGACTAGATCCTGTGACATCACTTCCCTAACTCTCAGTTGAATGAGACTGCTCTAACATGTTACACAAACTTTGTTTGAAAAATCGTCACCATCGCATTAGAAAAGGATTATTAACTAAACCCAAGGACACTGGAGGGCTTGAACTGTTGAACTCTGAAGATTTAAATAACACCTTCAAGATAAAATGGATTCAAGAATGCTCAAGGAGACCAGACTCACTGTGGTACTTTATTCCTACCAATATTTTTAATGAGATAGGAGGGTTACAATTTGTTTCAACATGTCATTATAATGCCTCCAAACTTCCTCTCAAACTGTCCACCTTCTACCAACAGGCCTTGCTAGCATGGGAACTCTGCCATACTCAAGACTTCTCATCCCACAAATCAGTTATTTGGAATAATGAATCTATCACCAAACACAACAATTCACTATACCTGAAAAAATGGATAGACAAAAATGTTATGTTTATACAAGATTTGTTTGAGGAAGGAGGGGAAGTTATGAAATATGAGCTTTTTATTAACAAATTTAATTTTCCTATAGCTTCTCAAGAATTTAACTATGTAATCAAGAGTATTTCAAAAGGTATTAGGGAACTAATGAAAGGTCTTAAAAAATACCAAGTTACACAAATGAATATCTCTTAATTAATGGAATTGACATAAAAGATAAAAAGCGCACCAATAAACATATTAGGATGACCCTTCAAGTTCCAGAACATTCTTACCCTGCTGGCAAGGCCTACTGGTCCGTTCAATTTGCTGACATAGAATGGGATGCAGCCTGGCCTCTAACTTTCAAATACTGTATAGACAACAAAGTTCGACAAATGCAATGGAACATTTTACATAATATTTATCCTACCAACTCATAAATGTCCAAAACCATAGACAAAGCTCCAAACTGTACATTCTGCCAAAACAACGTAGAAAACTTAAAACATCTGTTGAATGCATACGAATTGTGTATGTATAAATGCAGCCCATGTTACAACTTCTGGAAACAATTGGATCAATTTATTGCTCAATAAACTTATAAAACAATCAACCTCAATTATCAAAGTATTGGAATTCATTTTAATCACCAAAACAAACAATTGGAATTTATCATAAATCTATTTATCATACTGGGAAAATACCACAACCACAAAATGAAATTTGCTGAAAATAGCCGGCCCCTCTTCAAAGTATTTTTAACTGAAATGAATAATTACATCGGATCTTTAACCAGCTGGAACAGAAAATGCACAAAAACCTTAGAAATATATAATAAATTCTTTAGTCCTTCATAAATGAGTTTTTGTTTGTTTGTTTGTTTGGTAAGCCTCAATGTATTATTATGTTTATATATTATATGTCTCTGCTGTACCTCTGTTTTTGAGGTTGTTGTTTTTTTTGTAAGTTATTATTATAGTCTGTCAACATCATGTTTGTATGTATGCCTTCATGCAATGTCATTTCATTTTAATTGACAATAAAAAAATGAAAATGAAAAGAAAAAAAAAAAAAGAAGAAGAAGAGACTGCTCTAACTGAGAGACTGTACCCCTAGAGGCCTGGAGAACATTAATAAAGAAATGGTTCCAACACAAAACTAATGCATGTCAAAGCAAATATGTCCACAGAAGTATCATAAAGTATGCTGATGACTGTGTTATAGCAAGTCTGCTGAATGAGAATGAGACCAGCCATGGCCCGGTTAATGAGGATTTTGTTCTTTGGTGTGAGGAGTCTCAACTCCAGCTAAATACATGGAAAACCAAAGACATGTTGATTGATTTTAGGAAGAAACCTCAATCTCACACTGGTAGGATTTTGCAAAAGGGAGCAGTGTATCCAGGACTCTCCTGCCTAGCACCGGATTCTCCGTTTTTACTCCATACCCAAAATGTAGCCCATGCCTTGGACTTTAACCACATCCTTAAATTTGGGGTGACATCAATAAACTGCTCCTCTTCTGCAGTGCTAAAGTGACGCGCTGGTGTTGTTTAGCCTTTCTGTGACCCCCTTGGGGGACCCAGGACCCACTTTGGGAACCACTGCATTTTTTTAATATTAACAATATTAAGAGAGAAAATGAAAATGACAGATTGT
This sequence comes from Cheilinus undulatus, assembly GCF_018320785.1. Classification (NCBI taxonomy): domain Eukaryota; kingdom Metazoa; phylum Chordata; class Actinopteri; order Labriformes; family Labridae; genus Cheilinus; species Cheilinus undulatus. Next base: position 3,056,184 of record NC_054877.1, on the reverse strand, counting down.
AAAACAGTATGATGGAATTGCTAAGACCCTGTTCGTCAAAATGACAGACAGCAAAAGTCTAATCCAGCCTCTGAGGGACTGAGCCGTAGTGTTTCCTCTCCTCAGAACTCTAAAACTGTTTCTGTTTGATCAATGTCAGTGATTGTGAACGTGGACGTTCATACTCTCAGACCCAAAGACTGAGATGGATTCAGACACAGCCTCAATCATTGTTGCTTCAGATTCTTACCCGATTCAGGAGTCAAATTCATTATTGTGTTCTCACAAATCAAAAACTCAGACACTCACACTTCTTTAGACCTGGTTTCAGTCTGTGCTGTCCACCATGGTCCAGCCTGGAGGAAGAAACAGAGCCAGTTTAGACATCAGGGATGGCTCAGGATAGATTCAACCACTTTCATTCTTCATCTGACTTCATTTTCCTTTAGTTTTTCTGCTTGTTATGCAGGACTATCACCAGATGGTGGCAGTAGCACATCTGAGAGCTGTTTGATAACCATCATAAAAATCACCAAAGAAGAAGAAGGTTATTTGAGTTTTAGTCAAAATACTACCATTGACCTCCTAACAGGGATTTTCCTCTAAATTGCTATCCCTCTCCAATACATATACTAGGCCTGTACTGAAAAATATATATGACAGTATATCAACACGTGCTCCTTGGCTATATGTTTATCAATACATATGTTACAGAATCAATCTGGCAGTATATAGTTAGAAAGTCAGTCAGCTGTCAGTGAGACTAAGAGCAAGATACTGGATCTAGAAAGTCTGGAGTTAGACCTGAACCATTGAATAAGCAGGCTAAATTAAAAAAAGGTAAATCTTCATCACACTAATCTTCATCTACAAACAACAAATGTCCCCATGAGAATCCGTGACCCATAGGACTCCTGAAATAATGGCACCTCTAGTCTAGAGCAGCTCCTAATTCCTGAAAAGGCAGCAGATACTGGGGCACCGCTGGTAGCCAAGTGGTTCTGTCCATGTACCCCATGTGTAGAGGCTGTTGGCCTCACGGTGGACAGGGGGGTGGCTCCTTTCCATCATCTCATTCCCCACTTTATCTCTCTCTCTCTCTCCAGTTTCCTACTGTATCCATCCACTATCCTATCAAAATAAAGGCATATAGCTGTCGTATAGCTGAAGTGCGGAGAGCCAACTTTAGTAGCTAGTAACAGTCCATCTCTCTGTGTCTTTCTGTCTGTACCTCAGTGTCTCCAGTCTGCAGTGTGGATCCTTCTGTAGAGCAGACAGTAGTTTCTCTCCTCCTTCTCCTGGATGATTGTAGCTCAGGTCTAGCTTTGTCAGACAGGAGGAGCTCAGAGCTGAGGCCAGAGAAGAACAGCCTTCCTCTGTGACCAAACAGCCAGACAGACTACAGACACAGAGACAAACAGAGACAACTAGATCAAAATTGCAATGTCAGCTGAAATTGCATGTGGATGCAGAGAGCTGAATTGTGGGAGAACAGCTGAAAAAAGCCAAAAGCACAAAAATAGCTGAAAATAGCATAAAAATAGGGCAAAATAGCATAAATTTGCATAAAGGTAGCTGAAAATGGCATTCAATAGCTAAAAAAATGATAAATTAGCTGAAAGTAGCAGAGAAAAGCTGAAAATAGCTTAAGAATTGTTGAAAGTAGCCTCAAAATAGCTGAAAATGGCATAAAAATAGCTGAAAAACACATAATAATAGCAAAAAAAAACCCATAAAATGGCATAAAAGTAGCTGAAAACAGCATTCAATAGCTAAAAAAAGGATAAAAACTGCTGAAAGTAGCCGAAAAATAGTAAAACATACCATATACATAGCTGAAAAGCATAAAGATAAAGATGAAGTGAAAAGGGGTGAGAATGGGGAGGAAAAGTGGAAAAGGGGTCAGAAAGTAGCAAAAAATGGATGAGAAGTGACAGAAATAAGTTAAAGGTGACAAAAAATGGTCCAAACGTGGCAAAAAAATGAGTGAAAAGTGACTAAAATGGGCAAAAAGCAGAGAATTGCCAAAAATAAGAAACAAGTGGTATTTAGTTGCAAAAGATAGCTGAAATGGGTGAAAAGTGGTGAAAAAGGGCCAAAATGGGATTTAGTGTCAAAAAGAAGTGGCATAAATGGGCAAAAAAAGAGGAAGCAAGTGGTTATTAATGGCAACAAGTTGCTTAAATGGGTGAAAATGGCAACAGAAATGGTGAAAAGGGGCAAAAATGGGATAAAAGTTGCAACAAGACGTGGCTAAAATGTGCAAAAAACTAGGAAAACAGTGCTATTTAATGACAAACGGTAGCTTAAATGGGGGAAAATTGGGAGGAAAAAATGGTGAAAAGTGGCAAAAAATCGATGAAGTTTACAAAAAATTGTCAAAATTGGTAAAAAAAAAAAAAGGAGGAAAAAGGCGGTATTTAATGGCAACAGGTTTCTTTTGCCCTTCAATACAGGTGAAAACTGGCAAAACAAAATGGTGGAAAAAAAGGGCAAAACAGTTTCCCTTTTTCGGTAAGGCAAGGCAAGTTCATTTGTATAGCATATTTCAGCAACAAGGCAATTCAAAGTGTTTTTTTTTTTATCAATATGTTTATTGAGTTTTAGTTTTAAAAACATACAAAAAAAGAACATTTAGAACAAGTCTACAAATAAACAGATAGACAAACAATTGGCTCATACAATCAAATCAAATTCAAGTCAAATACACACGGGTGGGACTCAGGATTCAGATCATAAACAAGGTAAGTGCATGTCCTTATATAGCAACATGGTGTTCTTTAGATAATCTTCAAGGCACAGACTATACATAAAGGAATTTAAAAAAGGATTTGTTAAGTAAATTCATGAAATGAAATGAAATAAAAATAAGATTACATTAGATTTTATGGTCCCAATGGGGAAATTCATTTTCAAAGCACTGTACATATTCAGACAACAAGACAGACGGCAACAAATCACACCACAAATCACAGGTAAACAAACGTATACACTCAGCGTGGCCTGTTATTTAAAGCAGCAATAGCTGCGGGGATCAGGCTTTTCCCAAGGCGAGCCCTTTTACACTTTAGTGTCCTGTACCTACGCCCCGAAGGCAGTGGGGTGAGGTACTGGTTGAGTGGGTGTGTAATGTCCTGTTCTATTGTGGCTGTGATGCGTGAGGTGGCCCTGTTGTTTAGTGCAGACAGGTTGGGTGTGGGGAGACCAATTATTCTGGCAGTGGTGTTGGTGATACGAGTGAGTTTGGCCCGGTTGGTGACAGCGGGTTGAAAAAGCAGGAGGAGCAGTACATGAGGATGGGCTGGATGATGCTTTGGTAGAGTAGTAAGAGGAGATGGGGCGAAACATAAAGTCCTTTAAGTTTACGGATGACAGATAGTCTTTGTTGGCTCCTTTTGAAGATATCGGTGGTGTGTTGGTTGAAACTGAGTTTGTAAATAAAACAGAAAATAAAATAAAATAGCAAAACTAGCCAGGACAGCCATGGAAGATACCTCAACTGCAAGGCAGTCTTCTGAAGACACAGCCCTCTGGTCTAGGCTGCAAACCCTCTTGTGAGAATAGTGGAAATATTCAACCCAATAAATGACAGAAAAGGCTCCCATACTCTACAAAAGGTGTCGTCTCTCCCATGAAGTTTACAGGTTAAATAATCTACAGAAACAGTCCAGTATTACTCTCTGCCATTTCCTTGCACAGAAAGTTAACACTTTGTAAAGCTTCCTCTTATATTTGTCAATGATGAGTCGGTTAGATACACCAAGTATAAAAAATAAAGGGTCAGCATTCATATTATCAGACAAAATTGTATTAATTTCTTGACTCAATATCTGTCAGAACTGTTGTATTTTACTACAATACCACAGGCAATTTGTAAGATTACCAGTTTACACTTTGAGCAGAGAGGAGATAAATTAGAGTTGAATATATGTCGTAGGGAAGGACAGATGTGGGCTCTGTGTAGAATTATGAGCTAAATTGCCTTCACTCTGTTACAGACACTCAACGTTTTAGCACTTCTCCAAGCATCATTCCAATTGTCATCTGTAACTGTAATTTTGAGCTCTCTTTCCTGTAAGTCTTTTAAGTGAGTGGTGTTTGTAGTGTATATTATAAAATATACTAATGGAACCTTTGGGCTGCGCTATAAAAAGCTGTCTCTCAGCGTTTGAGACACTTTGACATGTAATAATTGTGGTACCTCTTCTGATAAAATCCCTCAATTGCAGATATCTGAAAAATTCTTGCCTTTGAACATTGTATTTTTCACATAATTGATTAAATGACATTCGAGTGGAACCCTCCAACAACTTGTGCAGGCTAAAGATGCCTTTATTCACCCAGACCCGAAAGCCGCTATCCATTATTCCAGGTGGGAAGTCTAGATTATCACATACTAGAGTAAAAACAGAGGTAGTATGGGATCTGCCTTCTAGTTTCCTAATAGCTTTCCATGCCCTAACCGTGGACATTGTAATTGGGTTGGTACAAGCCGATGTCAAAAGTTTATTTTTTTTAATAAACAGTAAATTTTTTAGGGGTATTTAGACATTGAAGCTTCTATGTCAAGCCAGAGAGAAGTAAGTTTATTATTGATGCAGTCTGCTATTATACGTCAATGAACACTTAGATGGTATTTCCGAATATCTGGGAGATCCAGACCTCCCTCTGAGGATGAGAGACTCAATGTAGCTAATTTAAGGCGTGGCTTCTTTTTAGCCCAAATAAATGAACTGAACCAACTCTTCAAGTGTTTGATGGCCTTGTGAGGCAACCATACTGGGACCATTTGTATGGGATAGAGCAACCTGGGGAGAATATACTTTTTCAAAAGAGCAACACGACCTATCCAAGAAATTGGAAGGCTGTTCCACCTGTCCAAATCCAGCCTAATATGCTCTAAAAAAGGAATAAAGTTTGTTTTATACAATTTTTCAAAAGTGGGTGTTATATGTATTCCTAAGTATAAAAACCCCTCTGGAGACCATTTGAAGGGAAAGGAAAATGGAGTTCTAGGCTTCAGCTTCAGACTTCCTGGCAGCATCACCTCTGACTTGCTAAAATTAATTCTGTAGCCCGAAAAGGTGCTGAACATATTAATGACTTCCATAAGGGAGGGTACAGACACTTCAGGTTTGGTCAATACAATCAGAACGGCATCAGCGTAAAGTGTAATTTTATGTTGTCTGCCTGCAATGGCAAGGCCGTGTATATTATCATTTGTCCTGACTGCCTCTGCAAGCGGCTCTATCGCCAGAGCAAAGAGCAGGGGCGAGAGAGGGCAGCCTTGTCTTGTACCCCTTAAAATGTTGAAGTTAGCAGATCGTAGACTGTTCGTAAGCACTGCTGAGAGAGGGTCCTTATAGAGTAATTTTATCCAATTTATGAACTTTTCACCCAAGCCAAATTTTTGTAATGTACAAAATAAATAAGATAATTCAACACGGTCAAATGCCTTCTTGTCAAGAGAAAGCACCAGACAGTTCAGGGATTGTTGCTGAAAATCTGGATTGTGTTAAGTAATCTGTGCATATTATTATTGAATTATGACCTTTAATGATTCCTGTTTGGTCATCATTTATAAGAACAGGTGGCAATCCTTCCAAACATGTTGCTAATATTTTGGAGAGAAGCTTCAAATCTACATTCAACAAGGAGACAGGCCTATATGATGAGCAGTCCTCAGAAGCTTTGCCCTTCTTTAAAATGAAAGAAATGTTTGCCTCTCTCAAGGACTGCAGTAAAATGCCTTTCTTGAAAGAGTCATTAATCATATTCAAAAATGGGTTTATTAACAAATTACTGAATTATTTATAAAATTGCTACTGAACCCATCTGGTCCAGGGGATTTGCCAGATTGCAGACTTTTAATAGCATCAATCATTTCTTCCCTAGATATAGGAGCCTCAAGAGTTTTTTTTTTTTTTTTTGATCATCAGACAGACTAGGTAGGTTAAGCGAGGAAAAAAGTGTTCATAGTCTCAGGTGCATCAGATGGCACTTCAGATTTATATAAATTTTCATATAAATTTTTTTTAATGTGTTGTTGATTGTTAAAGTATCAAAAGTTTGTTTGCCTGAGTCATCTATAATTGAGGGAATGGAGTGAGAGTCAGCTCTTTTCTTTGTTAGATATGCCAAATATTTCCCAGCTTTATCTCCATGCTTGTACATTTTCTGTTTAGTGAATCTATTTTTACCCTCTGCATCCTTTGTCAAAAGAGAATCTAGAGCACTTCTGAGTGCAGAGATTTCCTTGAGCTTATGTGTAGAAGAGTTTTTAACATATTCTCTTTAAGCATGCTTTAGCTTAGATTCTAAAATCTCCCTTTGCTCAGCCTGCCTACGTTTCTTACTGGACATGTAGGAAATAATAATACCTCTTGAGAAGGCTTTAGATGTCTCCCACAACAGTGATGGATCATCTGTGGAAGCTGAATTAATGGATAAAAATGATCGAAAATACCTTCTCAAAATAAGATATAAATTTATGATTCATCAGAATGGAAGAACAACAATATTTCCTATAGAGCTGTGGTTAACTGATGTTAGTAAGAATCTTGGAAGGAAGAAATAATCAATCCAAGGTTAAGATTTACAGACACTTGAGAAGAATGTATATTCCTTTTCCCTCAAATGTTGAGCCCTCCATACATTTATGTAATCCATATCTTCACAAAATGCAGTAATAATTTTGGCCTGAGGTGAGAGTGCTAACCTTCCAGGTGGAGATTTATCTATGGTAGGATTCAAATGACAATTAAAATCTCCAATAAATGTGTTTCTAATGTTAAAATCTATCACTTTAAAGAAAGAAGTAGTTAAGAAGTCACTTGGATGACCAGGAGGATTGTAAATATTCATTATGACAATTTCTTCCCCATAAAGCACTCCTCTCACAATCACGTAACGTCCTCCTACGTCTTTTATACAGTCCACCAGCTTGAATGGTATATTTCTCTGAATTAAAATAGCTACACCTCTACTCCTTGATGTGAAAGATGAGAAGTAAACCTGTCCAAAACCCCCTTGTTGTAATTTCAAATGTTCACTGTCATTTAAATGAGTCTCCTGCAATAAGGCTATATGTACACCTTCCCGTTTAAGATAAGTTAAGATTTTTTTCCGTTTGATAGGTGTATAAACACCATTGACACTCCAAGTGCATAATTTCTCTTCTGACATGGACCTGAGTTTCAGAATATGATACTGTCTGAACACAACCTTCCTGTGGTCTGACCTGTTAAATAGATGAAGGATGAGCCAAATAGGAACAAAGAACACATAACTATGATAATAACTAAAACAAAAACAGCACACTTAGAGTGTACCTTGCTTAATATCAGCAGAAAAAAATAAACACTGTCCTTCTCTAGTCCAGAGGAGTTCGAGTGATAAGGCTCTCTAACAGCAAAAGACAGATATCTGTCCAGGAGGCCAGGAAAAGTCTTTTTATAACCCTGCTAGAACTGCTGATAAACACTCAAAATAAAGACAAGCTCACATCAATAGCCTGTACTCACGACTTGTTGATAAAAAACAACGTATTTGCAGCCCAGCAGAAGGATATGAGACAGTCCCACATTCCCACATCTTCATGGGGGAGTAACGTCCAGTGACTGGAAGTATTGCTTCACTGCAGCTGGGTCGTGGAACATCTTGGTTGATCCACGGTGGGTGACCTTAAGTGATGCAGGGTAGATTTGTCTGTAAGCAGCACCAAGTGCCTTCAGACTTTTCTTCACTGCATTGAATCTCTTTCTTTTTTGGAGAACAGCAGCTGAAAAGTCCTGAAAGATCATCATGTTGGTGTTTCCGTGCTTCAGCGCTTCATTTTTTTCTTCCCATCTCCCACGATGTGTTCATCACTCGTTTATCCTAGTAGTTATGAAACCTCACTAATACCAAGCGTGGTCTCTGGGTTGGCGGAGGTACCGGAGCTAGCAAGCGGTGAGCACTCTCCAATTTAAGCCGGCCAGACTTTGTTTCAATCTCGAGGATTTTAGGCAGCCAGGTCTCGAAAAACTGCATCGGGCTTTCTCCCTCTGCCCCCTGGGGAAGCCCAATAATACAAATGTTTTTCCGGCGGCCTCTATTTTCCAGGTTGTCAGCGCGCTCATTAAGATCAAGCACTCTCCTCTCCAGTGCAGCCAGCCGGCTACTAACAGGATCCACGGCGTCTTCCAATGCTGAGATTCTAACTTCGGCTTTGGTTAGCTGCTTTTCATGGCTGTTGAGCTCCTCATGGTGTCTTTTTAAAAGCTCTGATAGCGGGCTCAGCTTTTCATCAATAACTTTTGAGATGTTAGCTGTGATTTCGTTCACTGCCTCACGAAGTGCGTTACCTTCAGTGCTAGCCCCTGCGTTAGCTTCACCGGTTTGCTGGTTGAGATCGTCTGAAGCACGGGGGGCTTGGTTTTTCTCGCGTGGCATGTTGGCAGACTGTCTCAGAAAGTAACTGTTAAGACTCATTTTAGGGTAAAGAGCTACTAACATTTTGAAGTATTGCTTTATGCAGGGTTAAATGAAAAAATCAGCTATCTAGTTCACTAGTGCTCCCGGACACGACCTTCTCTCATGCTGCCATCTTGAGAACCTTTTCAATTCAATGTGTTTCACACAGGACATTAAAATACAATGACAAATGGAAAAAGAAAGACAATTAAAAAAATTTAAAGAGAAAAAATAAAAAGTGATTAAAAACAGCAAATAAAACCCACAAAAGATAAAACAGCAAATAAAACCCAAGAAGATAAAAAACACAGATATTAAAGTAAAAGTTACAGTGCAGAGTTGGAGTGAAAATAGAAAATTTTAAAAAGTGATAAAGTGTTTTAGTCAAAGGCAGCAGTGAACAGCTGAGTCTGCAGCCTTGATTTAAAAGAGCTCAGACTCTCAGCAGGCCTGATGGTTTCTGGGAGTTTGTTCCAGATATATGGAGCATAGAAACTGAACGCTGATCCTCCATGTTTAGTTCTGACTCTGGGGACACAGAGCAGACCTGCACCAGACGACCTGAGTGGTCTGGATGACTCATACTGGACTAGAAAATCTCTGATGTATTTTGGGCCTAAACCATTCAGTGCTTTATAAGCTAACAGGAGGATCTTAACGTCTATTCTCTGAGAGACAGGGAGCCAGTGAAGAGACCTCAGAACAGAAGTGATATGGTCCACTCTCTTGGTCTTAGTGAGGACTCGAGCAGCAGCATTCTGGATCAGTTGCAGCTGTCTGATGGACTTTTTAGGCAGACCAGTGAAGATACTGTTACAGTAGTCAACTTGACTGAAGATAAACGCATGGACCAGTTTTTCAAGGTCCTGCTGCGACATTAGTCCTTTAATCCTAGAAATATTCTGGAGGTGATCATAAGCTGGCTTTGTAATTGTTTTTATGTGGTTTTTGAGATTCAGGTCTGACTCCATGACAACACCCAGATTTCTGGTAGTTTATTTTGTTGTTTTCTATGATCTGAACAAGTGGAAGCATGTAGATGTTAAACAGAAGAGGCCCAAGGATGGAGCCTTGGGGGAATCCACATGTAATTTTGGTCTGCTCAGATTTAAAGTTACCTATTGACTAGGGGTGTAAATAATCAGTTTCATCAAGATACGATACAATATCGATTCTCAGAACAACGATTCGATATTTGCCGATATCACAAAGTCTACCTTGATATGATTTCAATTCAATTAAGAGGCCTGCTATCAATATCAGATGATATTGTGAACCCATTTACCACAATGTTAAATTTCACATAAAGAAAATGAACATAATATTGACACGTTTTGAGAATTTTATTGCCAAATGTTTAAGGCATTTAAAAAACATTCTTTAACAAAGTGAACAAATGCTTGTGTTTCACTTTAAAGTGCTGCAATTTTCAGTTTTAAATGCACAGTATTTATTCAGCATTGTGGCCCATGGCTGGACAGAAACTGTCATAACCAAGCGAGCAGGGGGACTTTCAAAAATGAAAGTGTAAAAAAAATGATGATGATATCAAAATGTATACTTTCAATTAATTTGACTGAATCATTGCTCAAATAATTGATACAAAGTTTCATATTGATTGACACAAAATAATCCCTGTCCTTTAAGTAGGATGCAAACCAATCAAGAACTGTGCCAGACAGTCCCACCCAGTTTTCCAGTTGGTCAAGTAATATATTGTGGTTGACTGTCGAATGCAGCACTGAGATCCAATAACACTAATGCTGAAGTTCTGGCATGATCTGTGTTTAAACGAATGTCATTAAACACTTTGACCAGAGCGGTCTCAGTGCTTGGATGTGGTCTAAAACCTGACTGGAAATCATTAAAGCAGCTGTTCACTGGTAGAATTTAGCTGTTGAAACACAGCCTTTTCAGTAATTTTACTTAAAAAGAAAGATCTGATATCGGCCTGTAAGTTGTTCATTGAGGTCTTTTCTAGATTTTTCTTTTTAAAGAGTGGTTAATAACAGCTGTTTTCAGGGTCTGTGGGAAGATTAACTTCTAGGCAGAGAATTTTAGTCTCCAGCACAGCAATTTTCTGTAGAAGTTTGTGGTAATCATCCGTAGATAGAAGAGGCATCTTAAAGCTAAGTATCTTAGCTGAGCACTGCGTTTCAAAGTGCTTGAGCTTGAGCTGCTGACAGGCCATGCTCAAGTACCGCTGAAGAGGTCATAAGACATTGAAAAATGGCAAAAACTCCTTTGTCTTTCAAAAAGTGTGTCACCGGTGATTAAAGAATGTCAGAGACCTTCTGTCCGCAACTTTTAGTCCAAAATAAGAAAGATATCATCAAAAGAATGTAAGCAAAGGAAATTAGAAAGACCTGTGAAAAACTCTGTTAAACACAGCTCAGAAAACTGAGTTGAGTGGCCAGTACATGCACTCAAACAAAGTCAATTTAAGAAGTACTTTCAAAATGGTTTATTATGTTATTAAATAAAAGTTATTTGTAGGTAATTATGGCTCAAGGACAAGTTAAAAAAAGTGGTTCTGAAAGCTTGCACTCAGGAATCTTGGTTCAACAATTGGATTGCTGCAGATGGGGAGCTAAAGGGATGCTGGTCACGCTTTGAAGCTCATTGTGCCAAAACCATTGATCTTATTGACCTCAAATCTTCTTTGTGAGCAAGGAGATGTGTGGCTATGTTTTGCTGTTAAAATTATTTGTCTGGAGCCAATTTTTTTTTTTTTTTTTTCAGAAGAGAAGTTTGTTCGGAAGTTCTGCCTCTATTCTCAACTCTTCTCCTGCACTCTAGCGATGATGTCATCAATCTATGTCTCCATAGTAAAACGTCCGAGAGAGACAAAATCTTGATAAAGTTTAATCAGCAAAACGCAAAATAGGTGAAAAAGTATAAATAGTACTAGGGCTGCAAGCAGCACTGAAGGGCCCTCACACCCAGGCACAGGTCGGGGCGTCATGCAACCGCCAGTGTGTGGCAACAGTGGGGTGTATGCGAACCCCTGCAGTGTGCTGCTGGGGGGTAAGGAGACCAGGAGACCTTCTCTGAGTGTCATTACATTTAAAAAAATCAGCACGGTGCACTTTGTTTACGAGGTAGTACTGCCCCTCAACAATAGTTGGCAGTACATCAGCGGTGGATGTTGATATGTCAAGGTGATGAGGGAAGGAGAATTTATCATGTAAAATCATAAAATGATTGGAATTTTAATTTGGAGGTGCTAATGGCATCTCACAGCAGGGGTCTCTAGAACAAAACCGTGAAAATAACATTGAAATTTATAGAGGGGCAGACGCTGATAATACAAGTGAAATTTGAAGGCAATCTGATGTTTCATATGGGAGTTACACCTACTTCCTGTCCAGTGGCGAAGGATCAAAATGGTCGACATGGTGTGTGATGTTTATGTGTAGAAGTGATGAGGGATGGATGTTTTGTCATGTAAAATTGAAAAAAAAAAAAAAAAAAATCGAATTGTTATTTTTGAGGTGTAATTGCATCCTACAGTAGGGGGCGCTGAAATTAAAGTTGGACCCTGATCATACATGTGAAATTTGAAGGCAATCAGATGTTTCATATAAGAGTTAGACCCACTTCCTGTGTCATAGTGAAGGATCAAAATGGCCGCCATGGCCAATGTGGTGTTGCCTGCAGAGCTCAATCTGGGATCTCCATCTTGTCTAGTTTCAGGAAATACCACTCTAGAGTCCAGGAGATCAGTCCCCTCAGAAAATTAATGGAGGTGCTAATGGCATCTCACAGTAGGGGGCGATAGGGCAAATCCATCAAATGAACACTGAAATTTTTAGAGTGGCAGACCCTGATCATCCATGTGAAATTTGAAGGCAATCGGATGTTTCATTTGAGAGTTACACCCACTTCCAGTGTCATGGTGAAGGATCACAATGGCCGCCATGGCCACTGGGGTGTCTGTTAATGAAACATGCCAATGTTGGGACAGACAATGAGGAATTCATGTGAAAATCAGAGCATCGGAAGTTAAAAACAGTAAAAATAACACAGAAATGACCCATTTCCTGTCCAATGGCAAAATATCAAAGTGCCGACATGGCCACTGGGGTGTCTGTTAATGAAACATGTCAATGTTGGGACAGCTATTGAGGACTTTATGTGAAAATCAGAGCATTAAAGGTTCAACACACTAAGACAAATGTAGAAATAACCCATTTGCATCACTTCCTATTGGCAGAGGATGGCGCCATGATGATCTGTCTCCTGTGGGCGTGTTCAGTGTGATACTGGTGTGTTGCCATAACATTCTGAAGACCACAGAATGATCTCCACCAAAGTTACATCAGTTTTTAGTGGCATTGGTCCAAATGGCTTTTTTGTAGCTCTGATGATGATCCATATGCACTGCAAAAATCATATGCTTAGGTTGAATGATGGATTTTTAGTGAATTTTTTGTGGCAACCCATAAATCACACATGAAAAATTAAGGGTATAAATGTTCACCTGGAAGAAGGGGGCGCTGTGGCAAAGTGCTGATATTGATGCATGGTTGTATTCAGGACCAATGTGTGATTATCCTTGTGATGTTTGGTGATGATTGACAGCACTAAAAAGTTATAAGGCCTTATTGTGTAAATTTTTGTGTTAAAAACACATCAAAAATAGGGCAAAATCGGGCCCCCATGATGGCCCCGCCCCCTGATGAAAAGTCACAAATAGCACAACTTTAGATCTCCAGGGGGTCTAGTTTATGCAAAAAAAAAAAAAAAAAAAATTCTGGGGTCCATCAGTTGAAACCCTAGGACGAGTTTGTTCAAATGCGAAATGGGTGCTTTTCCGAAAATACCAAAATTTGAGAAAAAACGGTTTGTAGTGCGTTTCCTGTACATTTTAGAGGATGGCCATGATGTCATTTTTTGTTCATCTCATCATGATACATATGTGTACCAATTTGCATGTGGGTGTTACCCACGGCCCTATCTCACTTTTGGCCCCGCCCACTGGCGACTGCTGGATGGATTTTGATGGTTCCATCAAAAGGTTGTTATTTCTTGCAGGGGACAATTTCGGGTGAAGTTTGGTGAGTTTTTGAGCATGTTAAGGCCCCCAAATTAGCGATTTTGCAGTCAGGATAATAATTTAAAAAAGAGAAGAATGGCTACAGTTTCAAAAGGGTCCTCGCCGACCGAGGTTGGTGCTCGGGCAATAATAAAGAAAATGGCACACAAGAATATCAATAGTGTGGATGATTACTCAGCATCCCCACTAAATATAAAAGGCTGGAACTGAGGGGTTACAATCCCAAAATCCAGGCCTGCTCATGGTACTTTGAGTCTCTAACACCCCGTCCTAAGATCAGATCAACTTTAGTGTTCCACAGAGTGAGACATTTGTCTTTGGCTCTTCACCCACACTGCAGCCAGAATGAAAAACACTTCAACATAAGACACTGAGTATCAATAAATAACACCAACCGAAAATCAACAAATAAAAGAGGTGTATAAGAGGCAGGATCTTCTAAATGCTGATGAATGAAATGTGTCACAGCTATGATGGCATTATCTGTTCCTCTGTTGTTCCTGTATGCAAACTGAAAAGGATCTAAAAACCAGCTGACCTCCTCTTTCACCAGATTCATCACAATTTACTCAAAACACTTCATTACAACTGAAGTTAGAGCTGCTGGGCCAAAGTCATGATTCTCCTTACAGCTTGGTTTTTAGGAACAGGAATAATAACAGAGCGCTTCCACAAAGAAGGAACAGAATGTGTGTCCAGAGATTTCTGCTAGATGGGGCACCAGGCCTCTGCAGATTCTTTACTGCAGGATTTCAGGCCAGAGATGCCGTCTGGTCCTGGTGCCTTATCAGGACAGATGAGTGAAAAAAGTCTCTCCACAACATGCTGGTCAACAGTCACTAGAGTTCAGTGCAGCGAAAATGACCAAAGCTTCTTTTTGTTCCTGTGAGAAGTCTCTAGTTTCAAACCTGCAGTAAAAATCATTTCACTCATTTGCCCTTTCTCCCTCATTGAACACATTAATACTGCTCTTAGCAGGGGACATGGTCCTCATCTTTTTCATTGAGTCCCACAGGTTTCTGGACTTCCTACACCTTTCTAGTTGGGAGACTTTGACACAGTTGTCATTGTTGTTGCACTAACCTGAGAGAGTCCAGTCTGCAGTGTGGACTCTCCAGTCCAGAAGACAGCAGCATCACTCCTGAATCCTGCAGGTCGTTGGTACTCAGGTCCAGATCTCTGAGACTGGAGGAGCTGAGGACTGAGGACAGAGCTCCACAGCTTCTCTCTGAGAGGTTACAGCCACTCAGTCTAGAACAGAAACAGAGGTAGAAATAAGTTGATGTTTCTAAATACAGACTACTTTTATCAGTGCAGTTGTGAGTTCACCTACAGAGCTTTGTTGGAGGCTTTGACCACTGGCAGCAGCCTCAGAAGAGCCTCCTCTGAAGCAGAGTATTTCTTCAGGTCAAACACGTCCAGATCTTTTTCTGATGACAGTAAGATGAAGACCAGAGCTGACCACTGAGCAGGAGACAGTTCATCTGTGGAGAGACGTCCTGATCTCAGGGACTCTTGGATCTGCTCCACCAGAGAACGATCATTCAGTTCATTCAGACAGTGGAACAGATTGATGCTCTTCTCTGCAGACAGATCCTCATTGATCTTTGTCTTGATGTACTGGACTGTTTCCCGTCTGGTCCATGAGCCACTTCCTGTTTGTGTCAGCAGACCTCATAGGAGATTCTGATTGGTGGTCAGTGACAGACCCAGGAGGAAGCGGAGAAACAAGTCCAGGTGTCCATTTGGGCTCAGTAAGGCCTGGTCCACAGCACTCTGGTAGAGCTGTGTCATTGTAGATCTGGATGGTGTTTGTTCTTCTTCCATCAGATTGACTCCAGAGTTGATGAAGGTCTGATGGACATGAAGAGCAGCCAGAAACTCCTGAACACTCAGATGGATGAAGCAGAACACTGTGTCCTGGTACAGTCCTCTCTCCTCTCTGAAGACCTGTGTGAACACTCCTGAGTACACCGAGGCTGCTCTCATATCGATGCCACACTCTGTCAGGTCTGGTTCATAGAAGATCAGGTTCCCTTTCTGCAGCTGCTCAAAAGCCAGTTTTCCCAGAGACTCCATCATCTTCCTGCTGTCTGGACTCCAATGTGGATCTGTCTCAGCTCCTCCATCATACTTGATGCTCTTCACTTTGGACTGAACCACCAGGAAGTAGATGAACATCTCAGTCAGGGTCTTGGGCAGCTCTCCTCCCTCTCTGGTCTTCAGCAGATCCTCCAGAACTGTAGCAGTGATCCAGCAGAAGACCGGGATGTGGCACATGATGTGGAGGCTTTGGGATGTCTTGATGTGGGAGATGATCCTGCTGGCCTGCTCCTCATCTCTGAATCTCTTCCTGAAGTACTCCTCCTTCTGAGGGTCAGTGAACCCTCTGACCTCTGTCACCATGTCAACACACCCAGGAGGGATCTGATTGGCTGCTGCAGGTCGTGTGGTTATCCAGAGGCGAGCAGATGGAAGCAGGTTCCCCCTGATGAGGTTTGTCAGCAGCACATCCACTGAGGTGGACTTTGTGACATCAGTTAGGATTTTAGTTTTGTTGAAGTCCAGAGGAAGTCGACACTCGTCCAGACCGTCAAAGATGAACAGGACCTGGAAGTCTTCAAACCTGCAGAGTCCTGCTTCTTTGGTTTCATTAAAGAAGTGATGAAGGAGCTCCACCAAGCTGAACTTTTTCTCTTTCAGCACATTCAGCTCTCTGAAAGTGAATGGAAATGTGAACTGGATGTCCTGGTTGGCTTTGCCTTCAGCCCAGTCCAGACTGAACTTCTGGGTTAAGACTGTTTTCCCAATGCCAGCCACGCCCTTCGTCATCACTCTTCTGATTGGTTCATCTCTTCCAGGTGGAGCTTTAAAGATGTCTTCTTGTCTGATGGTTGTTTCTGCTCTGTGTGCTTTCCTGGATGTTGTTTCCATCTGTCTGACCTCGTGTTCATGGTTGACCTCTCCAGTCCCTCCCTCGGTGATGTAGAGCTCTGTGTAGATCTGATTCAGAAGGGTTGGGTTTCCTGCTTTAGTGATCCCCTCAAACACACACTGGAACTTCTCCTTCAGGTTAGACTTGAGTTTATGTTGGCAAACTGAAGCAGGAGTTCCTGAAAGAACAAGCAACAAATGATGTGAATGAGCTGATCCTGCAAAAAGCTGTAATCTAAAAGAGAGGCTGTGCAGTTCTTCTTCCTCCATCAGTTTCATCCAAAAATCTCATCAGATGTTCAGTGGGTATGTGCAGAATATTAAAGCAGAGTGTGGAAATGTAAACCTCCTCTTCATCTCTCCATCATCTTAAATCTACGTTTCCTTTTTACTTTGAAAAACTTACTGTTCCTCAGACAGTCAGCCAGCTCGTACTGCTTCATTCTCCTCAGGAAGTTCTCTGTGATCTTCACAAAAGCCTCTCTGCTGCTCCTCTGCTCTTCATCTTCACCAACCAACACCTCCTCATCCTCACTGTGACGTTCTGGGTTCTCCTGACTCAGAGCCTTCTGAAATCTCTTCAGTTCCTTCTTCACAAAGGTGATAATGTTCTCCTCCAGCAGCTGGAACACAAAGACAATCTGAATGTTTAGAGGACAGCCTGTGTTTGATCAGACAGACTGAAAAACACTTTACCATGATATCTAGATAGATGTGCTCCACTGGAAATGATGATGTACACACCATAAATATGGAGTCCAGCTCTGTTTGATGCTGCTTGGACTGATCATTGAAGAACTCTGATGTTTCCAGCTGACCTCTGGAGAAAAAATATCAGCTTTAAGGACATTTAATGACAGAGTTTGAGAGCTCAACAAAATGGCACAGGGTAAATGTAGGAGCTTTAAATGATAATCACACATTTACTCTGGTATGGATGTAGGCTTATTGAAAGAGATCAGATCCTCAATAACTGACCCCTAACACCTCTTACTTAAACTCCATTGGCTCAAAGGAGATCTCCAAAGTCTTGGCAGTCTGTTGTGGTGGCCCCTCTACTCAAAGATGGAGACCCTCCTCTAGTTGTCAACCTCAGGCTACTTAGAGAACTACAACTACCCCCTGGAAGAACTTGGAGGTGCTGACCCTCATCCTGTCCATTTCACACTTGGCTTTGAACCGGTCTAACAGAGGACCCTGGCTGAGGACACCAACAAAACCACATCTGAGACTAAATGTACGTTTTAACACTGCTCATTCATTGCTGCTCCACTACATTATGTCATTAAACTGTAATTGTCATTCAAACATTTCAACAACTCTGGGTCAAAAACTGGTTACCTTCAGGTAGAACACCTGTCCAGACAAAGATCTGTTCTTGTTTATTGAAACTAGCCCTCACTGGCTCATAACACTGTCTTATACACTGCCTTGCCAAAAAAACAAAAAAAAAAAGTCGCCACCAAAAAGAGGTCACACACTCTAATATTTTGTTGGACCCCCTTTAGCTTTGATTACAGCAGCATTCGCTGTGGCATTGTTTCAATCAGCTTCTGCAATGTCACAAGATTTATTTCCATCCAGTGTTGCATTAATTTTTCACCAAGATCTTGTATTGATGATGGGAGAGTCTGACCACTGCGCAAAGCCTTCTCCAGCACATCCCAAAGATTCTCAAAGGGGTTAAGGTCTGGACTCTGTGGTGGCCAATCCATGTGTGAAAATGATGTCTCATGCTCCCTGAACCACTCTTTCACAATTTGAGCTTGACGAGTCCTGGCATTGTCATCTTGGGATATGCCCGTGCCATTAGGGAAGACAAAATCCATTGATGGAATAACCTGGTCATTCAGTATATTCAGGTAGTCAGCTGACTTCATTCTTTAGGCACATAATGTTGCTGAACCTAGACCTGACCAACTGCAGCAACCCCAGATCATAGCACTGCCCCCACAGGTTTGTACAGTAGGCACTAGGCATGATGGGTGCATCACTTCACCTGCCTCTCTTCTTACCCTGATGCACCCATCACTCTGGAACAGGGTAAATCTGGACTCATCAGACCACATGACCTTCTTCCATTCCTCCAGAGTCCAATCTTTATGCTCCCTAGCAAACTGAAGCCTTTTTTGCATGCCAATGATTTGACCCTTCTTAGACAGACTAACATCTTTTCTACGACCACAGGATGTGTCTTTCGACATGGTTGTTTAAGAAATGAGAAGTTACTCATTGCATCAGCTGGGGTTAAATAACTTGTTGCCAGCTTAAAGATAATCGCCCATGCAGTAATTATCTAATAGGAGGCTCGTACCTATTTGCTTAGTTCAATCCGGGTGGCAACTTTTTTTTGGCCAGGCAGTGTATAAGACCAAGTTAAAATCATTAATTTTACAAAGAACAAAAGAATTATTTGGGATCCACTGGTTTTCATAAGACCCTCTAAGTTCACTGCCTGTGGGCCCCTGGGACTCACCACACTGATAACATGTCAACGTATCTGTCCGTTTATTTCATCATTTCTTACCTTTCATCTGCAGATTGTTTGAAGTTAATCAGGGCATCTTTAGACCGGTCACTTTTCATGGACACACAGCTGGGTTCAGGAGAGTCTGGACTCTGCTCCTCCATCCTGATACTAAAAAACAACAAGATATGTTTACATAGAGATAATATGTGACTGGACGGTCACGTGACTATGGACAGGTGAACATGGCGTTTTAGTGTGGGTTGCTTACCAGACCGGAGAATTTTAACTCAAAAACAGCTCAAATCGGGCAGCAATTTGTCAAGAACGGACTGGAAAGTATTTGTCAAAACGGATGTCTTTAGATCGGGCAACAAGACAGAGAAGCAAAGCAACTAAAACAAAGAATACAGACATGAGTGCAACGAGGACGCACCTGTCTGATACAGACACTGACGAGGAGGCTCCTGCATGGGCGAAATGTTTGACAAACGCTTTTCAAAGCCATCAAGCCTCCATGAATACTAAACTTGAAGAGATCAACTCTGCAATCAAAACCCTCTCCAAAGATTTTAATACAGTGAAGCACAGAGTCACCAATGCGGAGCAACGTATAAGTGCTTTGGAGGATGATTTTGGAAAAGAGAACATGTTGGTTAAAGAACTATCCAAAAAAGTTTCATCACTGTGCCAGCGTGTTGACGACCTAGAATCACGCAGTAGGAGGAACAACATCAGAATAATAGGCCTGAAAGAAGGAATTGAGGCGGATGATCTGAGTGGGCTGCTGGGCCGTGTGTTTCAACATGTACTGGGTGAGAATGAGCCGGCACCTGAAGTGGACCGGGCCCACCGTGCTCTCCGGCCTCGTCTGGATCCGGGGGATCCACCTCGCAACATAATTGTGCGCCTGTTGAGATGGGGTGACAAGCAGAAGATCCTGGCTGCAGTGAGGAAGGGGAAATCTCTTTCCTGGCAAGGTCAACCTTTTTTTATTCGACAAGATCTATCGGCAGAGGTGCGGAGGCAACGCGCTGAATATAATGACTTGATCGAAGACTTAAAAAGGAGGAGAATAAGGGTTGGAGTATTGCATCCTGCCCGGCTGGTAGTTACTATTGATGGAGAAAAGATTATTTACAACAACCCTGAGCTGGCACGGAAGGAGCTGCAGAAGCGGCTGCAGGGAGAGACCCCTTCCGGTACCAGCGCACCCGAGGCTGGCCCGGGGTGACTTTGTACAGTGAGTTCATGATGAGAACGGAGATCCTTTTGGCCCTCCTTTTTCCGTCTCTTAGTTTCAAACTGAGTTTATAATATAGGCTACTGTGATCTCGTTCAATTACAGATATTTTAGGTCGATCTATGGTCAGCATATACGCTGCAAATAATTTATTAGGGGATTTTTTTTTTTCTTATGTTTTGTTTGTTTGTTTATTAGTCAAGAAAACTTATACGAAACTAAGAAGCAACTAAATGTGCATAGATCCTCTTTCAGTATTTAGCTGTTTGGAATTTAAGTTTGTAGTGGTGATTTCCCCTTTACGCATAGGCTGTTTACTTTTTGTGGGTCCCCCCGTGATTTAAATCCTACTAATCGAAATGGTTATAATCTGGTTATCAATCATACTGCGCCTACACCCGACTATCATGGACTGAAGATGATATGGACTTTCATCTTATTGTTAATTATGTTCAATCTGCCTACTGTGGGTTATTTTTGTTGTCTGTGTGTTATTTGGTATGTTCTGTGTGTCTTTGCATGTCTTCCCTTTCCCTCCGGTAGTGCATGCGCCCTCGCTACCTCCAAAGGGGGAAAAAGAACCTATGTAGGTTTTATTTCTCTTATCAAATATTCTTAATGGCCATGAATAAAATTAAAGTAATCTATTGGAATATAAATGGAATCCAAAATCCAGTGAAAAGATTTAAAGTCCTATCTCACTTAAAATCTCTTGATTGTGACATAGCACTGTTACAAGAAACACATCTTTCCAAACAAGAGTCTTTAAAGTTAAAACAACGCTGGGTGGGACAAATTTTCTTCTCTCCAGGTACAAGTGCCTCGAAAGGGGTTTGCATTCTCATTTCTAAGAAAGTACTGTTCACTGTCTTGGACGTGATCACAGATAAAGAAGGAAGATGGGTGATAGTCTCAGGAGAACTGGAGAATAGTAAAATTATTTTGATGAATTTATATGCTCCAAATCTGGCACAGGCCAGTTTCTTGTCCTCAATAAATATCTTGCTAACTCAGTTTAAAAATGTACCACTATTAGTGGGAGGGGATTTTAACTTGGTAAGCAATGCACCAATGGACCGCTCAAGTTCACCCCTACCAGCTGATAAATCTCTCTCTCAAGCCTTTAAAGAGCTACTAGAGACACAGTCAATTATTGATGTGTGGCGCTTATTTAATACAAAATCAAGAGAATATACATTCTATTCAAAGAATCATAATTCCTATTCTCGAATAGACTATCTCCTTTTATCAAATTCCTTAATTGCAAATGTTTCAGACTCTACAATTCATAGTCTCCTCATCTCAGATCATGCCCCAATCTCAATAACTTTTTGTCCCACCAATGAAAGGAAATCCAAGCCTAAACACTGGAGTTTTAACAACTCATTGTTAAAAGATGATACTTTTGTCACATTAATTACAAAGAATATCAAAGAATTTATTGAAATAAATATGAACCCAGTAACTCCTATTTCAACAGTCTGGGAGGCATTTAAAGCAACCTGTCGGGGCTGGATTATCAGTTATGCATCATATAAAAACAAGGACAAGATGAGGAGGAAATATGAAATGCTATCAGAGCTTAAAGATCTTGAGTTGAAACATATGAGAGAACCATTGAATAATTCTTTTAAACAGGAATTACTTTTGACAAGGGCAGAGGCACAAGCAATGTTACATGAGGAGTCTGCTTTTTCTTTATATAAATTGAGAAGGTCACATTATGAAGACGGAGAAAAGGCAGGGAAGATGCTTGCTTATCAATTAAAAAAACTTGAACAAAAACACTCCATTATTTCTTTAAGGGACAGTACTGGTATGATTACTAGAGATCAGGGAGTTATTAATGATACCTTTAGAAGTTATTTTTCATCCTTGTATAAATCTGAATATAAGGCCAAACAACAAGATTTAAACAGTTTCTTAAATAAATTAATTTTACCAAAGTTGAAGGAAGAAAATCAAGGAAAACTGGAGGCACCTATCTCTGAGGAAGAAATTCACAACACAATTAAATCTCTATCAAACAGTAAAGCACCTGGTAATGATGGTACACTGCAGAATTTTATAAGTGTTTTTCAAAAGAACTCATGCCTATGCTTTTTTGCTTGTTTAATCATGCTGTGGAGGAACAGATTATGCCACCAACAATGCGGACAGCCATCATATCATTGCTACCAAAACCAGGGAAAGACCACTTAGATGTGAAAAACTATGGGCCGATAAGTTTGCTTAATAATGATTATAACATTTTTGCAAAAATGTTAGCAAAACGGCTGGAAGAAGTTGTTACAAATTTAATTCATTTAATTCAAGTTGGCTTTATCCGTGGGCGGCTTCTATCCGACAATATGCGAAGGCTCCTGCAAACCATGCAGACGGCTAGCTCTCCTCAGCATCCAGTGGTAGCAATTTCACTGGATGCTGAGAAAGCTTTTGATCGAATTGAGTGGTCGTACCTGTTCGAGACTCTCTCCAGATATGGTTTCGGTCCAAGGTGTTTACAGTGGATCAGAGCACTATATCAGGAACCTGTCTCAGCAATAAAGAGCAATGGCATGATTTCAGCTCCCTTTCAACTTTAGCCTACTAGACAAGGTTGTCCCCTATCTCCTTTTCTTTTTATTTTAGCCTTAGAACCGTTGGCATGTGCTATCCAACAAGACAAAGAAATTACAGGCATTTTGATTGGTGGCCATGATTTCAAATTAATTATGTATGCAGATGACATTTTGTTGACTTTGTCAAAACCTGCACACTCTATACCAAGAGTTTTAGAAATAATTAACTCATTTGGTAGCCTATCAGGTCACAAAATAAATTGGACTAAAAGTGAAGCCATACCTTTGAACATGCTTACACATTTTACAGATCTTGGATCTGCTCCCTTTGTCTGGAGAGCAGAAGGCATGAAATATTTGGGAATAAAAATTAGATCACCTATCAATGAAATATGGGACTTAAATGCCAAACCTCTATTGATTAACATAAAGGAAGACCTTAAAAGATGGTCTGCTCTGCCCCTGTCCTTATGGGGTAGGGCAGAAGTGTTAAAGATGCATGTACTTCCAAGATTGAATTTTTTTGTGTCCTCTATTCCTATGTTTATTCAGAAATCTTGGTTTGATAATGTCAACAGAATGTTCCTTTCTTTTCTATGGAATAACAAGAAGCCTAGAATTAATCAGAAAAAATGATCCCAACCAAGAGACAAAGGGGGTCTTGGAATCCCTGATGTTTATTTGTATTATCTTGCATTTAATGCCAGGTATTCACTTACTTGGGGCTATAAAAAGAGTAGAGACAAAGGAAGTTGGGACTGGCTGGAAGAACATCTTGTAAAGGAGAAGAACAAATTTGTGTCATTATCTTCACTTTGGTACACCCCTGCTCCATCTAAAAAACTGGACAATTGTGTTATTAAGTTCTCATGTGACATAAGCAGAGAAATTCATAAAAGAATGAACATCCTCCCCGATATGGTATAACAATGTGTTTAAAGCTGCAGGGAGTCCACTGGCCAATATGGTATGGTGCAATCACAATATCACAGAAATTTATCAAATCATAGAGAACAGAGAGATTCTGCACTTTGAGGAACTTAGAAGAAGATATAACTTGAATATAAATAGTTTTTTACAGTACTCCCAGTTAAAGTCAATTGTTTCCAAATTTCCCAAAGAGTATTTTGATTATAATTATGACATTGATAAAAAAATTCAGATTTTTATCATCAAACAGAGGAGCAGTCTCAGGTTTATGTAAGTTGCTGCTTCATTCTTCCCCAAACCCGAACTCAAAGACAGAGTCACAATGGGAACTTGATTTAGGGGTCAAATTTACTTCTGCAGAGTGGGAAAACATTTGGCGTGACATTAAAACAACCTCAAAGTCAGTCCGAGGTAGAGTAATACAGCTGAAAATTCTTCATAGAGCTTATATTACTCCCTCTAGACTTAAAAGAATAGACCCAAATGTTTCAAGTCTTTGTTGGCATAAATGTGGACAAGTGGGAAATTTGATGCATTTGTTATGGCTCTGCCCTGCAGTCAAGTTATTTTGGACAGAAGTCTGTAAGTTAATTTCAGTGATCATTAATGTAAATATTGCTCCATGTCCATCTGTGTGTCTGTTGGGTCATAGAGCTGTACAATTAAAAACAAGACAAGAAAGGAAGACAGTTGGTTTAGCCTTCTTGGCTGCAAAAAGAATGATTTTGTCAAACTGGAAAATTCATAAACCAAAATGCTTCTCTATAGAAACATGGATATTTGAGTTTTTTAATCTTCTAGGCATGGAGCGAATAACAGATACACTAACTGACACCAAGTTTAGCTCTGAAACCATTTGGAAGCAGGTGTGGGGGCACATATCATCATCGCAAATATTGATCTGATTTAATCTGATCTGATCTGATTGACTCTCAAATCTGGTTAATATAAGAAATGCTGTGCTTGTATTTGTCTTGTTTTTGAAAACGGATCTACCCCTGTATAGGACAGTTTGAACCTTTTGACAATGAACTGAACATTTATTTAAGTATGAGCATGCACTGATCTCCCTTATATGTTGTGTTGTTGTGAATATGTTAATGTTGTTTGTTTGTATATGTCAGGGCTTGTACCTGTGTGTATTGTCATAAATAAATATTAAAAATATTTAATTAAAAAAAAAACCATATAGATAATATGTTTATATAGTGATGATAAGATCATGTTAGCTGTTGTTCAGTAGTTAATCTGCTATGAAGCAGTGATGATGATGATGATGATTGAGGAGGAATACCCTGTTTGATCAGCAGTGGATTATAAGTGACCGTTTGCTAAGCCACTCCCTAGAATAGCCACTATCCAATCCAATGCAGGATTAGTAGGAGTCTATTTTCAGATTAAACGTTCGTCAATCATTTTATTTAGAGAACTCCAATTTGAACACAATCAACAATAATAAAGTTCCACCTCATCCAAGCTCAAAATAATAAACATCAAATGTCCATTTCATTGAGGTTACTCAGGTTCACATGGTTCAAAAACTCCATGTTTTCATTCATGGACCTGAATGCAGTTTCCTGTCTTTATACTCACTATGAGCTAGAGCTCCATCTACTGTTCAAAGTCAGAAATACACTCAAATTATTTCAACACACTGTGGCTCCAACACTTCTCAGTGACCATGTTAGTCCTCATAAACTGATGAACTCAACTGTAACCACTGTTCATTTAAAACTATAAAATCAAACCCTCCTGGATTATTTCTATGATGATGGAGAGATGATGATGAATGAGAGACAACAGTGACGTGGTCATCATATCTATAGTTTTTATTTCATCATTTCTTACCTTCCATCTGCAGATTGTTTGAAGTTAATAGAGCGATAAGCAGACCGGTCACTCTTCATGGACACACAGCTGGGTTCAGGAGAGTCTGGGCTCTGCTCCTCCATCCTGATACTGAAAAACAACAAGATATGTTTAATTATTGATATGTTTATATAGAGGTGATATGTTTATTGGTCAGTGACATATCAGGCTCCATTCATTGATGTGGCAACATCTGACATCTGCAACTGATTTAAAATTAAATAGCTAAGTGCCCAAACATTCTAAATGTTATGATTTTTTTTTATACCAAATATTTTTAAAATAACATGAAGAAATTTTATGTTAAAATAAAATGTTGCTGTTTTACCTTGGTTGTACCACCTGACAGTGAAAGTGTACCTGCTCACCTGTGACTGAAAAATATTGTTATCTTTACTTAAAAAGGATCTACAAACCATTTCCCTCTGCCATGAGTGTCAGCTGGAGTTAAATCAATGATAAATTATAGTATAATCTGTTTTATCACGTCATTTTAAAATATGGTCCCATGATTACAGTTGATCCACCCTGACATTTAGGAACTTGAAAATTCAGGACAAAAGTTTTTGATGACCTTACTAGATTTAAAAAAACCATTTCAATAAAATGTATTGATTTCAAAGATTTCAACCACAAAATCATGCCAGAGTAATCGAACTTGAATTTCTCACAATTACATGTCATTTTTAACAGTGTCAGTAATCTGTTTATTTATTCAGACGGTTGCTTCACCTGACATTTTTGGGTTTCAGATGCTAAATGTGGAATAAATTCTATAACACAAATCTACTTAAAAGTAAAGTTACTGCTAAATATTAGTTGTGTCAAACTTTTTTGGCTCTCTAACATTGTGACTTCTTGTTGAGTACAGGCTAAGTAAGCATGTTTTCTGAGAACAGACTCATTTTACTTTTTTTATTTTATTTTTATAAATTCGGAGTAATGATCATTTTAATCATGGATAGAATTACCCACAGTTGTAGACTTCAGTTTATGATCAGCTCTGACTGCTGCTCTTACATATGACGCCCGCGGGACAAAGGCTGTACCAATGTGGTCAAATGTGTGTACAAGCAGACCCTCCCACAGAACTGGCTGGAATCCTGACATACCCAAAGAATGGACCCCTGATAAACCCAGAGAATGGACCCTGATAAACCCAGAGAATGGACCCTGATAAACCCAGAGAATGGACCCTGATAAACCCAGAGAATGGACCCTGATAAACCCAGAGAATGGCCCCTGACAATCCCAGAGAATGGCCCCTGATAAACCAAGAGAATGGACCCTGATAAACCCAGAGAATGGACCCTGATAAACCCAGAGAATGGACCCTGATAAACCAAGAGAATGAACCCTGATAAACCAAGAGAATGGACCCTGATAAACCAAGAGAATGGACCCTGATAAACCCAGAGAATGGACCCTGATAAACCCAGAGAATGAACCCTGATAAACCCAGAGAATGGACCCTGATAAACCCAGAAAATGGACCCTGATAAACCCAGAGAATGGACCCTGATAAACCCAGAGAATGGACCCTGATAAACCCAGAGAATGGACCCTGATAAACCCAGAGAATGAACCCTGATTAACCCAGAGAATGGACCCTGATAAACCCAGAGAATGGACCCTGATAAACCAAGAGAATGAACCCTGATAAACCCAGAGAATGGACCCTGATAAACCCAGAGAATGGACCCTGATAAACCCAGAGAATGAACCCTGATTAACCCAGAGAATGGACCCTGATAAACCCAGAGAATGGACCCTGATAAACCCAGAGAATGAACCCTGATAAACCCAGAGAATGGACCCTGATAAACCCAGAGAATGGACCCTGATAAACCCAGAGAATGGACCCTGATAAACCCAGAGAATGGACCCTGACAATCCCAGAGAATGGCCCCTGACAATCCCAGAGAATGGCCCCTGACAATCCCAGAGAATGGCCCCTGACAAACCAAGAGAATGAACCCTGACAATCCCAGAGAATGGCCCCTGACAAACCAAGAGAATGGACCCTGATTAACCCAGAGAATGGACTCTGATAAACCCAGAGAATGGCCCCTGACAATCCCAGAGAATGGCCCCTGATAAACCCAGAGAATGGACCCTGATAAACCCAGAGAATGGGCCCCTGATAAACCCAGAGAAGGGACCCTGACAAACCCAGCGAATGGACCCTGATAAACACAGAGAATGGACCCTGATAATCCCAGAGAATGGACCCTGATAAACACAGAGAATGGACCCTGATAAACCCAAAGAACGGATCACTGATAAACCCAGAGAATGGACCCTGATAAACCCAAAGAATGGCCCCTGATAAACCAAGAGAATGGACCCTGATAAACCCTGAGAATGGCCCCTGACAATCCCAGAGAATGGCCCCTGATAAACCAAGAGAATGGACCCTGATAAACCCAGAGAATGGCCCCTGACAATCCCAGAGAATGGCCCCTGATGAACCAAGAGAATGGACCCTGATAAACCCAGAGAATGGCCCCTGACAATCCCAGAGAATGGCCCCTGATGAACCAAGAGAATGGACCCTGATAAACCCAGAGAATGGACCCTGATAAACCAAGAGAATGGACCCTGATAAACCCAGAGAATGGACCCTGATAAACCAAGAGAATGAACCCTGATAAACCCAGAGAATGGACCCTGATAAACCAAGAGAAGGAACCCTGATTAACCCAGAGAATGGACCCTGATAAACCCAGAGAATGGACCCTGATAAACCAAGAGAATAGACCCTGATAAACCCAGAGAATGGACCCTGATAAACCCAGAGAATGGCCCCTGACAATCCCAGAGAATGGCCCCTGACAATCCCAGAGAATGGCCCCTGATAAACCAAGAGAATGGACCCTGATAAACCCAGAGAATGGACCCTGATAAACCAAGAGAATGGACCCTGATAAACCCAGAGAATGGCCCCTGACAATCCCAGAGAATGGCCCCTGACAATCCCAGAGAATGGCCCCTGATAAACCAAGAGAATGGACCCTGATTAACCCAGAGAATGGCCCCTGATGAACCCAGAGAATGGACCCTGATAAACCCAGAGAATGGGCCCCTGATAAACCCAGAGAAGGGACCCTGATGAACCCAGAGAATGGACCCTGATAAACCCAGAGAATGGTCTCTGATAAACCCAGAGAATGGACCCTGATAAACCCAGAGAATGGTCTCTGATAAACCCAGAGAATGGACCCCTGATAAACCCAGAGAATGTTTCCTCCCCACTTGTGATTTATTGATGATATCATATCATGTGTGTTGGATCAGTAGCATTGGTGCTAGCATCCTGGCTAACTGTTTAATCATGTTGGAGCTGAAAAGTGTGTCAAGGTATTTTTGGGTTCTCATGTTGGTACAAGTTTGCCACATTTAAACCAGTATTGCCATTTTTCACCCATATTTGCCACTTTTTGCCCATTTTTTCAATTTTTTGACCATTTCTAATTCATCTCTTTTCAGCTTTTTGCATATTTTTACTGTCGATTGCTTCAAACATTTGTCTCCCTTTTGGTCTAAACTGGCCCCTGATTTATACAACACATTTTTTGCAATAACCTCCCTTATTACGTTCTACCTATTCTTGCCCCTTTATGTAAATTTTTTTCAACTTTTAGTTCTGCTGAGTTTACTGTGAATGTATTTTGGTTCTGATCTAGAAAGTTCCTGCTGGTCTTTGGTTTTTCTCCTGTCCATTCTGTTTCTCTCCAGCAGTGCAGGCTGTGGCTCGGGGGCGTGGCTGACTGACTTTCTGGCTGAGTGCAGCGGCACACCTAATGTCACTCACATCTCCAGAAAGACCAGTTCAGCCTCCACTACTCTGCCAGATAACTGCGTCTCATTCTGTAGAGCCAGAGTCCAGCTTTCTAGGTGGAAGTTTCTCCTAGTGTTTGTTAGCACACCATCCATTCTGATCATATTTTCTTACGTGCTTTATTCAGATCGGTGCCTCGCTGCCTCATTCTGCTCTGGTCTCCAGCACAGCGTTCAGCCAGCCTCCAGCAGCCACAGCCTGCAGGGGTTCTTCAGTTTTCTACATGTTTTCTGTGTCTGTGTCTGGGACAATGAACAAACCTTCTATGAACTGTCTAGTAGTCTCCTGATTTCTGGGTCCAAAAAACACTTTTTACCCATTTCTAGCCAAGTTCTCTCAGTTTTTTCTACTTCATGCATCCTGACATTTGTGCACATTATGTCCTAGCCATGAAGTCTAACATTACTTTCCTAATCATTAAGTTCAATGTGAAGTTCATTGATTGAAAATGTGATTCCTACTGTGTACATAGATTATTCTGCTGGCCTCCATGGCCCCCTATTAGTCAGGGCAGCAGAAAGCTCTCTCCTTTATCCCCCTTATGGGCGGTCTTGTGTCTGAGGAAATGCTGTTTTTATCCCGTGGTATGTGAGCTAGGACTCAGATGACCCAGTTTTTCCTGGTATTGATGGTCTGATAAAAGACTGTTAGTTTTAGTGTCTGAGTCAGTGTGAATGGAGCCTAGCTCTCTCTCTGGATCACTAAAATAAATAAATAACTCCTCTGTCTCAGCTTGGAGTAACCTCCCTTTAGGAAAACTAAAGTCAGACTTTACAGTGATGGAAACAAATATTAGACCACCCTTGTTTTCTTCAATTTCTTGTTCATTTTAATGCCTGATACCACTAAAGGCATATTACCTGAAGAATACAATGAACATGACAAAAAATGCAGCTGATTCCATAATAATTTATGTCCTATTGATATGCTTAAGCTTAATTGTATTCCCAGGGTATATAAGAGGCCATTTCATGTCATAAGCAGCACTGCACATGCAAAGGCCTAGAGTGGTTTACTGCTTACATTCAAGCCATAGCACAACTCAGAAGTTGTCAGCTCTAACATAATGCCTAAAACAAAAGAATTACGTGAAGCCACAAAGGCAGCCATCTTGGCACTGCTGGAAATTGGTATGAGTGAGAGACAGGTAGCCAAAAAACTGAAGATCTCCAAGACAGCCGTTCATTACACCAAAAAAAAAAAAAAAAAAAAAAAGCAAGCCAAACATGGTACTACCAAATTGCTAGCTGGTCAAGGCAGGAAGCGTCTTTCTATCCCACGAGAGGACCATGCACTCATCAGTTCCTGTGTCAGGAAACATCGTCAGACCTCCAGGGACCTTAAAAATGAGTGGGCACTGTCGAGAAATGTGACTTGTTCAGCAAGGACAGTTTGAAACTGACTTCTTGAAGTCACACAGGACACAGAAGAAGCCCTTCATCAACTAAAGACTCTTTGCTAGAGATCACAAGGATTGGACTGTTGATGATTGGGCTAAGGTTTTCTTCAGTGATTAATCCAATTTTGAGTTGATGCCCACTCCAGCCAACTTACTGGTTTGGAGGAGGCCTGGAGAAGCCTACAAACCAGGATGTCTTGCCCCTACAGTAAAACATGGAGGTGGATCAGTGATGATCTGGGGTTGTTTCAGTATGGGTGGAACAGGGCAAATAGATTTGTGTGAAGGGTGAATGAACCAGGTCACGTACAGGGCTACTCTTGAAAACAGTCTTCTTCCATCAACTGATAAACTCTTTCCTGCCTCGAATGACTTGATTTTCCAACAAGACAATGCCCCTTGCCACACGGCAAGGTCAGTTAAAGCCTGGATGGAGAACTAGAACATTCAAACCATGCCTTGGCCTGCTCAATCACCAGATCTAACCCAACTGAAAACCTGTGGAACGTCATCAAACTCAAAATGGAGAACCACAAGCCCAAAAACAAAGCAAATTTGGTTGAATTTTTGCAACAGGAATGGGCTGCTGTGACAGCAGAACAATGTCAGAAGCTGGTGGAGAGCATGCCAAGACGCATGGCTGCAGTCATCAAAAACAATGGTTATACAATCAAGTACTAACTCCTGTGTGTATCATGTGACGAACAGACAGAAAAGAAAACATGGAATGCCTAAAAGCACTGTTTTTGGCAGTACAATGCCACAGCTATTGATGTAAGAACTGAAGTGATTTTGGTTATTATCAAGAAAACCATGGAAAATGGCTAGATATCAGCTCTTAAATTAAACTCTTATGAGCTATTTTTGTTGTTATCATTATATTTGTCCAAACAAATGTACCTTTAGTTGTACCAGGCATTAAAATAAACAAGAAATTGAAGAAAACAAGGGTGGTCTAATAATTTTTTCCATGACTGTAAATCCATACCTGGTCTTCCTCTGTCCCCCAGAGCTCCGTCAGACCGAGCTACCGTCCCACACACATGAAGAAGTGTTGTTGTTGATCCGGATTAGTCTGGTTTCCTTTAGACCTGAACTTTTCTGATTAGACCTGATGACTGCTCACTCACTGTGAGACGTTTCTGCATGAACACAAAAGTAACATCCGAGTGGGGGAGGGGAGGGCTGCACTCACCTGGTGCTGCATTCACTGGTAGTCGGACATTAGAGATTCACTCACAGAAATGTCTGATGTGTCCCAACTTTTCTTTGAGTTCAAAGCTGTCAGCTGGGGAGGATCAGTTCAAACTAATCATGTTTGTAGAGTTTAGATGGTGAAATGTTGTGTGACTTAGATGAAATGTTGCCAACAGCAAGAATGCAGGAAAATGTCTGTAAGCTTTCATCCAAGCTGCACACAGAGATTGCTGTAGTCTGTGTGGAGTTGAGGTCAGGGGTGGAGCTAGGAGTCGCCAACATCAGGGGCTTAGCCCAAGACTAGGGGAGTCTGGGGACATTCTCCTGCTGAGATTTTTCCTGCTTTACAGATGCTATTTTCACTGATTTACTCCATTTGTATTCATGAATGCACATATTTTATTTGGGAGAACTTAAAGTAGCTCTTAAAACAATTCTGATCATGTTAAAGTGTTGAGTAGCCCATATACCTTATCTAATAATAAACACAGAAGTGTTGAGTTTACACCTGTAACCCTATTACGTATGTTTTTAAAATTCCCAAAGGCAAATAGCAGAAGAGAATTTCAAATGGGACTGATCATCTATACTCTGATCTATTCCTTTCTGACTCTCTCTGTTTTCTGCTCTCTCTTCCTCCTCTAATCTTCTTTCATTCTCTCCCTTTCTCTCTCTGCTCCACTCTTTTACTCCTGGATGGAAGTTTGCTCCACTGAAAGAGGAAAATAGAAAAACAAGCAGTTTTACATTTATCACCATTATACTACTATTAAAGATCAAGTTTTATATGTATCTTAGTCACATCAATGAACTGTTTCCATGATTGGAGTCAATAAGGTCAGACTAAATCATCCTAACACAAAATCAAACCATCTTCTAGAGTCTAAAAGCCACATCAGATTTTTCTGTAGAAGATCCAAGTTCAATTAGAAATCAAATCCTGTCAGACTTTCATAATAGCCAATATTTGAAAGAATAAAAAAGTTAGTGTTTCTATCTGATTTGAACCTCTCCAGTCTACAGTCAGCTCACACTTCAGCAGAAACACAGTAAAGAGTGGACCCAGGCTAAATCATGAGTAGAAGTTTAATCTCCCCTCTTTTAGATCATCCTTTATTCTAGATGGTTCATGTCTGACTGCAGTGTTTTAAACACAGCTTTAACCAAATGTTAAAGTCTATGCTAAGAAAAGAGTGTTGTCTGAAACGTGGAGGATGCATATTTATGTTCTCAGTTCTAGCTCCATAATCTAACTGCTTCATGTGACGGACGTGTCTGTGTTTGTAGCTTTAATCAGAGTGGTGAGTCTGACTGAAACGGCACAGACACAAGCAGACACACGACGTGAACGAGCTGTGAGCTCAGGCTGAATGAACGTGCTGTATGTTGGCTGTCTACTAAATCAGACTTTAGAAACTTTACCTGGATTCTGACCATCTGCTGTCCTCTATGCTGAACGTTTCTTCATTCAACTTTGGTTTCAGGACTGCAGCCCCGGCATTTACCAAAGACTGCATATTAACAATAAGAGCACTCACTTCATCCCAAATTCATGAACAATCAATAATTAAACGATGGAGCGAGTCGCTCTGAGACCAAAACAGTTTGGGGCTTTAATGAAAACATCCGGGGCTTAAGCCCATGTAGCCCCCCTAACTCCACTGATGGTTGATTTCACCAAAATCTTCTGTTTCATCATGTATTTTAAGTCTTTATTCTGAAGTACTGTATTAGTGGCATTAGGACGCCCTCTGGTG
This sequence comes from Cheilinus undulatus, assembly GCF_018320785.1. Lineage (NCBI taxonomy): Eukaryota > Metazoa > Chordata > Actinopteri > Labriformes > Labridae > Cheilinus > Cheilinus undulatus. Next base: position 3,022,494 of record NC_054877.1, on the reverse strand, counting down.
GCAGTAATTATATATATTGCATTATTTCTCTACTGAATACAGACTTGTAGGGGCTGAATATTTTTTCAGTCATTTATTTATCACATATTTTTATTTAATTGACATTTTTGTATAGAAATCTGTTTTCACTTTGATATTAAAGAGGATTTTTGTAGAAAAAGCCAAACTATGACCATGTTTGATTTATAAAATCAGTGAAAGGGTTTAACATCCAAGGAGGTGAATATTGTTTGTAGGTGCTGTATAAACTGGACACACACAGAGAATGAGACTTGAGAAGGCTGCTACTGCAGTATGAGACCATGACAATGTCCATCCTGGATGATGGACTTCATATCAGGTTTACAACTTCTTATCTTCTGTTTCTATATTTTCCTCAGGTAAAGAATAATCATGTGGCTCCAATCTAAATCATCAATCTTCTCATATCAGACCTCATTCAGTTCTGCCGTCTGATTGTTGAGGAGGCCAAACTGAGGAGCCAAGGAATAATCTAACTGTGCTTTACACCGCTTTCCACATTATTATGCAAATGACATTTTTCTCTTATTTTCCTAAATATTAACGTAAATGACAGTGTTTTTCAAGTCATCAGGCGTTAGCGCATAATTCAAATGTTTTAGTACAAACTTCATAATGATAACCGTTATTTTTTTTTTAAATAAAAACCTCAAAATGCACTGCTCCACATTATTAAGCACGACAGAGTTTTAAAAGATTTTTTAGGTTTTAAAGAACTGAAAATGGTCATTTGTTGAATTTGCAGCATTAGGAGGTCATATTTACTGAAATCAAAGCTATTTCAATCAAAAACGTCTGAACAGGTCAAGTTCCATGTTAACATAGGAGCCCTTCTCTGATATCACCTTCACTATTCTTGCATCCATCGAACTTATGAGTTTTTGGAGAGTTTCTGCTTGAATTTATTTGCAGGATGTCAGAATATCCTCCCAGAGCTGCTGTTTTGATGTGAACTGCCCCCCACCTTCATAGAGCTTTAGCTTGAGGATGCTCCAAAGGTGGTTCATTGTCATGCATGAAGATAATTTTGCTACAGAAGGCATGGTTCTTCTTTTTGTACCATGGAAGAAAGTGGTCGGTCAGAAACTCTACATACTTGGCAGAGGTCATTTTCACACCTTCAGGGACCCTAAAGGGGTCTACCAGCTCTCTCCTCATGATTCCAGCCCAAAACATGACTCCGCCCCCTCCTTGCTGACATCACAGCCTTGTTGGGACATGGTGGCCATCCACCAACCATCCACTACTCCTCCATCTGGACCATCCAGGGTTGCACGGCACTCATCAGTCAACAAGACTGTCTTACAAACACAGTGTGGATGAGGTCATGGGTGTGTCAAGGTGGAATTGCCAGAAATGCAATGTTTTTTTTTTTCCTATGTTTGAACACATACCAGAAGTGCTTTGCAGCATATCACAGGAGGTAGTGTGGATCTTGTGCTTAAAACACATTTGTGCTGATGCACAGTCACACAGATGAGTTGTGTTGAGGTGAGAAGTTCAGAAATGTTATGTTTCAATGCTGAAATAGTGTATCCAATACCCTGGATATTTTTTGTCGTTTATTTCTTTATAAATTTGAATTTTAGTTGATTTGTTCTACCTTTTGTGGTATTTGTATGAAATTATGTACTTAAACCATTAAGTGACATCAACATCTTTTTAATCAGTACATTTGAGTGGTTAAAGATTTTCTAAATCTGGGCCAAGATTCTCATGAACGCTTTATTGCATAGAGTTGCCATTAGGCAACAAACCAGTTACTTTGTCATTACACTTCCCCCTATAGTTTCTTGGTGTTATTTTTTAAATGTAATATCACAAGAACTATTTGTTAGCAATAATAAAAAGATTAGCAGTTCTTGTCATATTTTATGGGGGGCTGGAGCGCCCCTTTTTGGAGCCAAAATTGCGTAGGACATGGCGCCAGAGATCAGCAAGTTGAATCCTGTTATTTCACATGATTAAATAGAAAAAAACGTTACAAATAAAAAAAATATGTGCATATGCTTTAATTGGTTAGGAAGTATTTTTATTGTTCAAAGACATATTTTGATATTTTCTAGTTACCAAAAATATGTTTTTTGGTCCGTTGCCTCAGGGCAACATTATGCAGTTAGGTCCACCACTATTAGAGCAGTTATGCTGAAGCAGTGGTTCCCAGCTCTGGACCTGGAAACATCCCAGCCTGCATGTTTAATTGTTTGTCTTCTTCATTACATCTGAACCAAATGATCAGCTTGTTGTAAATCCAGTTGATCAAATAAATCAAGCGAGACGCAGCGATAAAGGGTCCTAGAGACCAGGACTAGTGATTATTGATGTAATAATGAGTATTTTGAATTGGAGATCATCCAGTCAGATATCATCTTTAATGTAAATGAGTTTGCTATGGTGTATGTGGAGATGTCAGTGTTTTGTGAGTCCTTTCTTGGAAGGCTGGAGAAGTCCTATTGTGATTCTGTATGATTGACTGTCTTTTATAGCAGATGGTCTGTTTACATCCACCACTGCACCTGCATCCACAGCAACAGCAGTTCTACACCAAATACTGTTGTGGGGGGGTTGACCCCTTAAAAAGAACCCCCAAGCTACCAAAAAGTAGGGTGAAATATTTTTTCAGAATAAAAATTCATGTGATAGGGGGTTAAGAAGATAGGGGAGTGTCCTGAGGATTAGAAAAGGGGGAAACACACAACAAATGTTCTCCCTAAACATTATTTGTTAAGCTGTTTATTTAATGTAAATAAATATACATAAACAGCTGTATTCATCTACTCTTGACAGTTTACGTTCCGTACTCTATGTTAAGGTTAAAGTTCAAAAGGTTATGCAACATTTTTACTTCTTCTACCAGAGGAAGAGAGGAAGGTGATGAAACTAAACATCAGTTCAATCTTTATAGGAAATGTTTGTCATATCCTGCATGTTCTCATATCAGCTCTGATGGAGCCTCTTACTCAGTGAGTCACAATCCACTTTATAATCAGAAGGTCATGAACCCTGGAACGATCAGACAGTTAACTCAGGGTGAGTTAGGTTTGTAAAAACAAATGGATTCAAATGGAGGGAGAATCAAAACTAATCTACTAAGTCAAATAACAGTGAACTAGTCTCCCTGAGTATCAGCAACACACCAAACTGAGTTGAAGTAAAGCAAAGATTCAGCCAAACTTGACCCAAAGAAACAATGAAAGAATGAGATCACAAACCTCCTGGTGTCTCTAAGGCATATCTTTAGAAGCCCTCTGCTGAAGGTGGACTAGGCCTCCCTGTATTCCCTCATTACTGCTGGGCCTGCGATGCTAGAGTATGGATTTTCTGGACTCATGTTCCAGCTTTGACCGAAAAGGCCAATGCGCCCCATCCTAACTGGTCGCTAGTTAAACATGATAAAGCTACTAAACTTACAGAGGCCTCTTTGTCATCCATTTTATGTTCTAAGATCAATTTATCTTCTAAAAAGTTGAAGGGTGATTTCATTTTCCGTAAAATGTGTAAGATCCGTAAGCAGATTAGGGGTGTGCTGGGTCTCCTGGAACTGTCTACCTATGCTCCAATCTGCCAGAACCCCTTACACACATGGACAAAATTGTTGGTACCCCTCTGTAAAATGAAAGAAAAACCCACAATGGTCACAGAAATAACTTGAATCTGACAAAAGTAATAATAAATAAAAATTCAATGAAAATTAACCAATTAAAAATCAGACATTGCTTTTGAACTGTGGTTCAACAGAATTATTTTAAAAAACAAACTCATGAAACAGGCCTGGACAAAAATGATGGTACCCTTAACTTAATATTTTGTTGCACAACCTTTTGAGGCAATCACTGCAATCAAATGATTTCTGTAACTTTCAGTGAGACTTCTGCACCTCTCAGCAGGTATTTTGGCCCACTCCTCATGAACAAACTGCTCCAGTTGTCTCAGGTTTGAAGGGTGCCTTCTCCAGACGCCATGTTTCAGCTCCTTCCACAGATGTTCAATAGGATTTAGATCAGGGCTCATAGAAGGCCACTTCAGAATAGTCCAATGTTTTGCTCTTAGCCATTCTTGGGTGTTTTTAGCTGTGTGTTTTGGGTCATTATCCTGTTGCAAGACCTGCGACTGAGACCACACTCTAAAAATTCTGTGTTATTTAATAAACACAATTTCTGGGTTGCAAGGGTTGGGCTGTATTTCTGTGTTAATTTTCAGAAATGAACCCATTTTCTGGTTGAAAGGGTAATTCCAATTTCTGGGTTGCTTGAGTTAATTATATTTCTGGCTTAACATATCAGAGTAACCCATACTCTGGGTTAACACCCTGTAGCTCAAAATTCTCCAAAACCATGGGTGAGACTGTCAGTGCATCTGTTGGCACCAGCAGGCAATACTTACATCATGACTGCATATGTGGCATAGCCAATGCTTTGCGTCATCATGCCTCCACTCTACCAGGGAGAAAGTAATAGGCTGAACTGGACCACTGTCTATGTCCACAAAGCATGCATAAGTACAACTTTGCAATAAACATGAACATTATAGAATTATGCATGTTTAGTTTATTACTTGATGTTTTTAGTGAAGAGTGTTTTTTGAAGTATGAAACCATGAGTGAGGGGGTCAATGTTGCAGACCAATGTGACTATATCTCTGGTTGAGAATTAAAAAAAAGAATGGGTCATGCTCATGCTATCTGTGTGAGAGCTTGTCAAACTCATCTACCTTAGTTGGGAGCCATTCCTCATTACTGCTTACCACAAAATAAAACTAGACAAGTACCCAGAAGATGCGGACTTCCCCCCATTCCTATCTGTCAACCCAACATTCTGTGTTAAACAACCCAGAACTGTAGTTAACATAACGAACTATTGGGTTGACTATTCAACCCATTATTCTGGGTTAAATGAATAACACATTTTTCCTGGTTAAATTAACACAGGAAAGTGCCGGTCACTTTTTACCCCGAGGTTGGGTTAAAAACAACCCAATTTGGGTTGTTTTTAACCCAGGAGTTTTTAGTGTGCAAGCTTTCTGACACTGGGCAGCACATTTCTCTCTAGAATACCTTGATAGTCTTGAGATTTCATTGTACCCTGCACAGATTCAAGACACTCTGTGCCAGATGCAGCAAAGCAGCCCCAGAACATAACAGAGTCTCCTCCATGTTTCACAGTAGGGACAATGTTCTTTTCTTGGTATGCTTCATTTGTGCGTCTGTGAACATAGAGCTGATGTGCCTTGCCAAAAAGTTCCAGTTTTGTCTTGTCTGTCCATAGGACATTCTCCCAGAAGCTTTGTGGCTTGTCAACATGCAGTTTGGCAAATTCCAGTCTGGCTTTTTTATGATTTGTTTTCAACAGTGGTGTCCTCCTTGGTCGTCTCCCATGAAGTCCACTTTGGCTCAAACATTGACGGATGGTGCGATCTGACACTGATGTACCTTGACCTTGGAGGTCACCTCTAATGTCTTTGGAGGTTGTTCTGGGCTCTTTTGTTACCATTCGTATTATCCATCTCTTTGATTTGTCATCAGTTTTCCTCCTGTGGCCATGTCCAGGGAGGTTGGCTACAGTCCCGTGGATCTTAAATTTCTGAATAATATGTGCAACTGTAGTCACAGGAACATCAGGCTGCTTGGAGATGGTCTTATAGCCTTTACCTTTAACATGCTTGTCTATAATTTTCTTTCTAATCTGAGACAACTCTCTCCTTGGCTTCCTCTGGTCCATGTTTAGTGTGGTACACACCATGTCACCAAACAGCACAGTGACTACTTGTCACCCTTTAAATAGGCCGACTGACTGATTACAAGTTTGTAGACACCTGTGATGCTAATTAGAGGACACACCTTGGTTGAACATGTCCCTATGGTCTCATCTTTTCTAGGGGTACCATCATTTTTGTCCAGGCCTGTTTCATGAGTTTGTTTTTTAAAATAATTCTGTTGAACCACAGTTCAAAAGCAATGTCTGATTTTCATTGGATAATTTTCATTGAATTTTTATTTATTATTACTTTTGTCAGATTCAAGTTATTTCTGTGACCATTGTGAGTTTTTCTTTCATTTACAGAGGGGTACCAACAATTTTGTCCACGTGTGGATTTAAGCCAGGTTTGATGGATACTGGTTTTACACGTTGGTTGGACAGGGGCTTGTACATTATTAAGGATCTTTTATAACAATCACTTTAAATCTTTTGCACAACTACAGTCATAATTTCATCTTCCTCCAGGTCATTTTTTTGCTTTCTTCAAATCAGAAATGTTTTTAGGCTCTCTCTCTGTTTCAGATTCATTACCTAAAAAACATCTTTTTATGATATAATGACCAAACCTCCCACCTCAAAACAATTAATATCACAGCTATGTTCATCTTTATTCTTCAACAACCTCATCTCTCCATATTAAAGAAGCGTGGGTTAAAGACTCTGGTGTGGAGATTTCAGATGAGCTGTGGGCCAAGGGTCTGACAGGGACCAAGTCTTGTTCTATTAGTGCTAAACTTCAACTCATCCAGTTTAAAGTCATTCACCAGCTACATTACTCCATGACTAAATGAAACAAGCTTCTTCCCTCTGTTTCTGCTACATGTGACAAATGTAGGTTGGATGATGGAACTCTGGGACATCTTTTATGGCCATGTCCTAAACTTAGAGGCTTCTGGAACAATATTTTTCATCTGTACAGTGTTATTTATGGTATAGACCTGACCCCTGACAGCCTTACTGTGATACTGGGTTGCTCCAATCATTCCCTGACCCTTCCCTCTACCTTGCAACAATCCCCAGTTATTTTGAAAGAGTGGAAATCCACTTCACCTCCTTGTTTTAAAACTTGGTTAAATGATATCATTTCCTATCTGTATCTTGAAGAAATCAACTATTCTTTGTCTAACTCTCATTCAAAGTTTCTTAAGATTTGGGGCTCTTTCGTTGATTACATAAGGAAGGAGAAATGCCAAACTAGCAACTGACTGTGTTTCTTTGTGCTTTCCTGTACATAATCGCTATGAGCAGCTCTGTCTGAAACATACTGGTCTTTGGTCCTCTGGTCTTTGCTCTGTGCCTCACTCAGCTATGTGGGACAACTTGGGACTGATGGACTCTCCTTATGACCTCTGTGTGATTCATGGACATTACTAACTGCTGGCACTGACATGGACACATTCCTTTGTTATTTTTCTTTTTGTTAGAGGGCAGGTTGGTTGTTTTTGGTCTGTTGGTGTTTTTGGTATACTGTATTGGATTTGTTTTGAATTTTTGTGATTTTTTTCCTGTTTGTGTATTTTAAATAACACAAATGTTCAGAAATAAAATTTATTTAAAAAATAAAGAATGTGAGTTGACTAGCAAAGAAGTGTGCTGTGGCTGGTTGGGAGCTGAATGAGACCAGGTTCTTCCTGTCCCCTGATGACATCATCACCTCTGCTGCAGCCTATCACCTGTCGGACCGGGGACTTGAGCAGCCAGTCAGCGTCAGATGATGTCACGCCTAATTCAGCAGATAGAGAAAAGACGACCACACACACACACACAGCAGGCACAGCCACATTCTCCACAACTACAAAATATCATGTTAACAACAAAAGCACATCACCACCATGGTCCTAACAACAGTCTGATTAGGAACACACTACATGGTTTTCATTCACAACTACAGTCACCATTTCAAAAAAGCTGGGACATTCTAAAAAATATGTGAATAAAAACACAATATAGTGATTTTAAATAATTTCAACCCACACCGCCTTCCACATTATTATGCAAATGACATTTTTCTCTTATTTTCCTAAATATTAATGCAAATGACAGTCAGAGTATTTTTCAAGTCAGTGCATTTTGAGGTTTCTATTTAAAAAAAAAATGGTTATCATTATGAAGTGTGTTCAAAAACATCTGAATTATGCTCTAATGGCTGATGACTTGAAAAATACTCTGACTGTCATTTGCATTAATATTTAGGAAAATGGGAGAAAATGTCATTTGCATAATAATGTGGAACACGATGTATATTCAGTTGAGAACAGCAAAAATGCAAGATATGTCATGTTCAAACTGATAAACACTGGTATTTAAAACACACACACACACATTTTGAATTTAATGTCTGGAACAGGTTCTAAAAAGTTGGGACAGGAACAGGTTTACCACCTTGGTCCATCACCTTTTCTTCTGATGACATTCTGTAAACATCTGTGGACTGAAGACGCTGACTAGTGAAGTTCTGAAAGTGGAATTTTTCTCATTTGTCATTAATTCAACAGTGGGAGATTTTCCATGTTCATATTTTGTGCTCCATAATTTCCCATAATTCTCAAAGGGTCTGGACTGCATGCAGCCATTACATACAAACTTGATAAAGAACAGGAACTCACGAATATTTTTATTAACTTAATGTAGTTTCACACAGCTGTGAAGGTTTTCATACAGGGCAAAGGAGAGACAAACAAAATAACCAGGGGAGAGAAAATTCTTCTATCTGCCATAGGGAGGCTGGCAGAAATGTCTGGGTACACAATGATATCAGCTTTATTCATGGAAGGTCTCTGCTTCCCTTATTTCACAAGGTTTGTGGTGATGTTAGTTTATCTGCCTTTCACAGCTGATGCATAATCATGCATGACTTTTTTATTTCTGACTTCCTTGAAAGAGCAGTGTTATATCATGAGTGATGTGATCACTTACCATAAACACCAAAGACAGTTTGGATGCAGAAAAACATCAGACATCAGTGAAGAGACTTCATCCAGGTAAGATCTGCTCACTGAAACATCTCTGAACTGTCATCTTATTACAAATACAGTTGAAAGGATTTAGATGTTAGACACAGTTTGATGACTTATTAATATAAATCCAAGCGTGTCTCTGTGATAGCTGCAGGATTGTTTGAGTATCTCTCAGTATCAGCATCCTCCTCCATGATTCAAATGCTGTCAGATCTGAATCTGAAATATTACACTGTTCTGACTTTATAAAACACACTGATGATGACGGTAAACACTACAGAGTAGGGCTGTAACGCTCCACAGAGGTCACAGAGGTCACAGGAATTATCAAATCAATAACTACAAGCAGAGACAGTGTAACTCAGATAACGTCACCTTCCTAAAATAATGGCCTAAATGAAGAGTGAATCCCTCGAGCATCCCTCCTGTTATAGAGAGAGAGATGTCTGATGTTAAATCTAAACTTCTCCTGTTACTTATAACTGAAGAGAATAGCCAATGTGTGTCAAAACTTTAACATTCAGCCTCTATTATTTTTTTCAATCATATAAAGGAGCAGAAAAAGCTGCATGGACTGTGAAAAAAAAAACAAAATTACCCCCCTAAATTACAGAGATGCCAATTTGTACAGGATTAGTTTTACCTGCGGACCTCTGTGTGCTGAAATATGGACGTTAATTTGTTCTAGCCTGAGAGTCTGAAGCTCAGTCACAGAGCAGAGCGTTCGTCCACGCCTCACTCTGTGCTCCCAGCAAGGCTTACATGCAGGAACCGTTCAGACAGGAAGTCAACTTTATGAAAATGTAACGTTGGTGGGCCAACTTAGGCCAGCCTTACACCAGAGGACTTTGGTAGAACTCTTTAAAGACTAAAATGACTGACATCTGAGACCCTCTGAGATTTTAGTCTCAGACTGAGATTTAGCAAAGACTGTGGCTCACTGACTACAAGACTAGAATACAACTCCTTCTGAGATTATTACCCATCATGCATCTGGGGGAAATTCACAACAACAATTTGTGGGCAGAGAACAAGATGTAGAAGGAGATTGAGATCACATACAAGTTAATATCTCTAATAATCAGGGGCCTCATTTATAAAGCTTGCTTACGCACAAAACGGGGCTTGAAAGTGGCGTACGCCACTTTCCAGGCAAAGGTTGTGATTTATAAAAATAAACTTAGCGAGTGAACGTGCGCACCGGTGTGTCAACTTTGATCCTTGTGCACGAACATTTTGGAGACGGGGGAAACATGCAGCACAGATGTTGAGGTGGTGAATTGAAGCCAGTCATATCAGACTTATAGACCCGCGTAATCATAAACACCCAAGTCTGCAGTGTTGTAGATGTGGTCCTTTAGTGAGCCATTAGGCCTACTACTGTATGGACAATGTTCATATATCATACTTTCATCTCCAAATGATATAGAGTGGTGATAGCACTGATTGATTAGTATTAATTGTGACAAGGTGTGTAACAATCAGTCTAATTGCTGAGTAAGCATAAAAATAGTACGGTGACACTCGAGCGTAATGCTACACAGTGGATGCGCTGGCACTGCTGGAAGATCACACAAATGGTAGGATCAGGATGGAGAGACTTTAGGGACCACGAAGATGTCCTGTCCCATGATGATGACTGGCTAATAAGCCGATTTAGATTCCCTAGAGCAGTGCTCTTTGATCTATGTGCTGAACTGGGCCCAGTGTTAGACAGAACCACCCGCCTGAACCACGCCATCCCAGTACATATACAGGTGCTGACCACTCGGGGGTTTCTGTCAACCGGCTCCTTCCAGCGGGAATTAGCCGACAGGTCTGATTTTGATATGATTAACAATATAAAATTTTACATTTTCTGTCTAAAGCCCCTTCTGGGTAAGATTTAATACAGTTATATTCTGTCCTTAGGTCTGGGATATCGCAGCCATCCCTCAGCACACTAATGCCAGCTGTTTTGGATGACATTATAAACATGACAGGTCGATACATCGGGTTTCCTTACACTGTGGGTGAACAGCCAAAATTAAAAGGCAGTTTGCAGCAAATTCCAGTTTCCCAAATGTAATCGGCACAATGGACTGCACCCACGTTGCTATAAGAGCTCTGAGTGAAAATTTGTCTATGTGAACCAACAAAAATGTGCATACAATCAATGTACAAATTATTTATACCTCAAACATGGTTTTGACAAATTTAGTGGCACGGTGGCCTGGTCAACACATGACTGATTCATCCTGATGCACAGCAGCGTAGGAACAGACTGCAGATCGCTCTGTGGCACTCACACTATTTACAGCGGTGTCACTCGCTGGTTTTTCTTTTATTAGTGATGCAACGACTGTGACCACCAAATAAAATCATTTCTCCAGCCTCCACCTCACCCACAAGCACCTCTATTTCAGTCTCTGTGAAATTCTTTTTCCTTGTCATCTCTGCCATGATTGAGCATAAAATGCCGTTGATCAGCAGCTTATTTGTATACAAAAACATTCATGAGGTACTTTGCATTGACCATTCATGGTAAAATGTGGGTGTGTAGAGGGAGGGAGGGTGGTCTGTGATTTATAAAGGGAAAAGTGCTTGCAGGTGTGCACACCTTTATACATCAGATTATAAATCAGATTATTTTTGGGCGCACGTACAATTTTAGTATGGATCCTACACAATGTTTTATAAATGAAGCCCCAGATCTCCTTAAATCATTTACATCGAGGAGAAATGAAGGAAAGTTAAACACTGAAGCTGAACACTGAAAATGTTCATGCAACAACTGAGGAACTATCCTGGAAACACTTCAGAAACAAAGCGCTGTATGAAAACATGGGAAGTCTCACCTTATTTGGACCTTAATTTTATAACTTTAGAGATGTTTCTCATGACTGAAATTTGGCCTGGTGGTCCAAAACACAGTGGCCTGTCCTACAACAAACCTAAATACAGATTTCTTATCACTTTACAGGAACTTTAATTTTAAAAATAATTTTATTCATGCAGTGTTTTTGTTTAAATCTTGATCTCTGTGATTTCAGGTTTCACTCTGAAGAATGGCAAACATCTCTGTTAACACCAGCCTCCTGAATGACAGCTATGTCGACCCCTCTCTGGCTGAGTACCAAAGATATGTCTCCTCCATCATGCATGTAGTGAAATACATCACCGTTGGTATCGGTCTCCCTTTGACACTCACGGCCATCTATGCTCTCTACTCTTTGGTATGTGTATTATGTCTTTATTTATTTATTTTTTAAAATAAAATGTAAATTACATTTTATAAACGTGTGTCTGATGATCTGAAACATTTCAGTGTAACAAATATGCACAACCAAAAGAAGCAGAAATCAGGAAGGGGTCAAATACATTTTGAAGGTACTGTCTACCTGTATGCAGGTAGGACTGATTCTTGCTTGTTTATTTCATTATTATGTCCAGAGAAGGCTCATGGGCTCGGCATTCCTACTGTTTACATGGTGATTTAAGATAATGATGGACAGTTTACAAAGTCAAATATGCTCCAAGGTTTGGGACAGCTGATTGGGCCGTGGTCGGCCATCGTGTCTCCTACACTACACCAGAAACAGCGTACGATGAAGCTGAAAGTTGGCCTGACCTCAAAGTGAGTCGTGTTACTCAAACATCGTGTATGAATCAGGAGAAAACTGAACAGTGTACAACTGGTTAAAGAGGATGCTAATCCATACATAGCATGATGCTAACAGAATACAATAGAAAATCTCATAGAGAAACCTATCCACTGGTCCATCAGCTCCCTGATCCCCTGTTTTTTATTTCTACACACTACTGGGTCTATCTGTCTGATTTACTTTTTTACTGACTACCATCAAAGGTGATGCTCGTCCCATAAACTTCAGCTGACTTTTAAAGTCATACTACTACTGAACTAATCTTAATTTCTTTTGTAGTTCATGTAGATCCCATCAGTGATGCTCAGTAGGTACAGGGAGGAGAAGCTGACAGCTTGTGTAAATAAACTCCAGACATAGAGAATGAGATTTGACTGAAAATGTAGACGAGGCTGTTACTGCAGTCGCTGTGATTCTTCTCTTCTGTTTTATTTCTGTATTTTCCTCAGGTAAAGAATGGTCATGTGGCTCCAATCTATGTCATCAACCTTTTCATATCTGACCTCATTCAGCTCTGCTGTATGATCATTCAGGAGTCCAAACCTGAGGGAGAGATGACAAAGAACATTGTGGGCTATATTTACACATGTGGCGTATTAACTAGTGTTGCCTTCATGCTGTGTATTTCACTGGAAAGGTAACTATTTATTTAAATAGTATTAAATATAATATTTCTGTAGTATTGTGCATCTTTTCAGAGATAATATGTCCATCCTGTTTTGCAGATATTTGCTCATCGCCCACCCACTGTGGTACCGCTTCAGACGAACCATCAGGACCTCTGTGGCGGTCTGTGTTGTAGTCTGGATCATACCTCCTGTCTGTTACCTCACTGTGTTCCGCTGGGTTACTAGATTTGTCACACGTATCATCCTCTCCATCTTCCTCATCATTCCCTTCCCACTGTTCATATTCTTCCTGGTTGGGACCCTCAGAGCTCTCTCTACTTCTGTCTCAGTCCCCTCTGATGAAAAACGGAGAATTGCGGCAATTTTAGTCCTGGTGCTGCTGATTTATACTCTGCTGTTCCTGCCTAACATTATTTGGCTCATTGCAAAATCGTACATCTATGATTACAACCTACATTTACTGGCTGTCTTGTCTCTAAAGCTGAGTCCACTTGCAGACTTACTTCTGTACGTTTTCATCAAAAAAGAGACCTTTGGGAAGCTTTGGACCTCTGTGTGCTGTTGCAGAAAGGAGAACAATGACACCAACAACACCAACACAATCAATCTAGATGACATCAGTGGTTATCAGTTAGGGGGGCAGAGCCAAGAAGTAGCTCATTGATCTGTTTCAGAAGGTCACAAATATGGGGGCCAGAAGTTATGGATATCTGAGTGAGCTCATGTATATATTTGATTTATTCCATTTCCCCATAATAAGGAGTAAATTTAGGTTGTTTCCCAAAGATCTCAACTATTTATCTCCTTTCTCAGGATGACAAACCCGAGTTTCCCAACATAACAAGGTCATTCCTCAAGAAAGATCCAAAACTTCCCTTTTCATGTGAAAGTGGAGTAAAGTGACTTGAATGCATGCTTGTCCTCTGTTTCCATTCTTTCAAACATGTTTGTTTTGTGCTGTCTTGCTGTTCAGTCGTGTTTCGTTCCACCTAAACTGCAACATCTTTTTATTCAGTACATCTGAGTGGTTGAACATTTGTCTACATTTGGACCAGGATTCTCATGAAGAAGGTAGGGGAGTGTCCTGAGGATGAAGATAGGAGAAAACACGCCACAAATGTTCTCCCTAAACATTATTTGTTAAGCTGTTCATTTAATACATATAAATGAATATTAAAACAGCTGTACTTATCTACTCTCTACATTGTTTTATCAGTAGAAGTTTTCCTGTGCAGTTTTAGTACGATATCTTCAGGATGTGATTCAGAGAAATTTCTTTGTTTTGTGTTTTTGACAAATTGAAAAAAATTCACATCATCTCTTATTTTACTCCAATAAAACTATTTCAAATTCAATTACATTGCTTTTCTTGTCAATAAATATGAAGATACAAAAATAAAATCTCACTAATGTAACATCCTGTGAGGCTCATGTTGAACTTCGGCTAAGAATTAGAGAGATAAAAACAAGAAAAGTCAGACTTTTCAGTTGATAACTTTGTAAATGTCCTCATGTGTTCTGCTAACTTTCCTGTTATGTACTCTATGTTAAGGTCAAAGGTCAAAAGGTTCAGCAGTGTTTTTCTTCTTCTATCAGAGGAAGAGAGGAAGGTGATGAAACTAAACATCAGTTCAATCTTTACAGCAGGAAATGTTTGTCATATTCTGCATGTTCTCATATCAGCTCTGATGGAGCCTCTTACTCAGTGAGTCACAATCCACTTTATAATCAGAAGGTCATGAACCCTGGAACGATCAGACAGTTAACTCAGGGTGAATTAGGTTTGTAAAAACAAAGGGATTCAAATGGAGGGAGAATCAAAACTAATCTACTAAGTCAAATAACAGTGAACTAGTCCCCCTGAGTATCAGCAACGCACCAAACTGAGTTTGTGCATGGGGCACTGGAAACATGGTTTTCATTTACAACTACAATCACCATTTACAAAAAGTTGGGACATTCTGAAATATGTGAATAAAAACTCTATAGTGATTTTAAAATCATTTTAACCTACATTTAGTTGAGAACAGCACAGATGCAAGATATTTAATGTTCAAACTGATAACCATTGGTAATTTTGAAACAAAAAATATTGAATTTTATGTCTGGAACAGGTTCTAAAAAGTTGGGACAGGAACATGTTTATCACCTTGGTCCATCACCTTTTTTTCTGATAATATTCTGTAAACATCTGGGGACTGAAGACACTGACTAGTGAAGTAATAATAATAATAATAATAATAATGAAAATAATAATAATAACAACAACAACAACAACAATAATAATAATAATAATAATAACAATAATAACAATAATAATAATAATAACAATAATAATAATAATAATAACAACAACAACAACAACAACAACAATAATAATAATAACAATAATAATAATAATAACTGACACTGACTAGTGAAGTTCTGAAGTGGAATCTTTTCTCATTCTCACTTGACGTACATCTTAAAGGCGCGGTGTGTAATAGTTAGCCTAGAAGCATTTAGCTGAACAACCCTGGTAAAATAAAGCAAAACATTTCTAAGACGGTCTATCTAAATAAGTGTTTAGTCATCTAAATTCCAAAAATAGCTTTTTTGAAAAAAGAAAAAAAAAAAAATCAGAATAGACCTTTGATTTATACATAGGGAGGGTCCCCTCCATGGATGCCACCATCTTGGATTTTTACATGTTTCCATGGTAACAGAGGAAAAAAGGATAAATAAAGTTATTGTATTGTATTGTATTGACATTACAGATACACATTAAATTCAACTGGTTGCCACAGTTTCCAGCAGAGAAATGCAATCTAGAACCCACTTCTAGATGTTGATATTCAGTTTTACACACTGCACCTTTAAGTTTGTCAACAGTGAGGGATTTTCCATGTTCATATTTTGTGCTCCATAGTGTGCTGTAATGTACTGTAGAGGTTATATTGTATGTTTTTTGGTTGTTCTGTGTTTCTCATTCAACTCAGTCTCCAAGGTTCCAGGTCAAGCTTTAACATTTGGTTTGATGTTGGTTTGGATTTTTAAAGGGGACGGTTTTTGAAAATGCCAGGGTGATTTTTTGATGTCAGTCCGTCACTGCCAATTTTTTTTTTTTTCTTCTAAATTTAAATCAGAATTCTGCTACAAATCAACAAACCTATCCATGAGATTCTCCAAACAAAGGCTGTGGAAATATGTGACTTTTGTTCTGAGTTTATCACTTGTTTGCTTCTTTTGTGAGAGTCCAGAATTAGGTGGAGTCTTTAGTTCATGACTGTAATTTCAGTTTAGGCCCTCCTGATATTCTCACTGTTGTTGAGCTACAATGGCATTACAAGGATTATTTGATGCTTTACTGGAACAGAATTAGGAGAGGCTGTTGTTAAAGGTTGATAGCTGGATATGCTTGTAGAAGGAGCTTGTAGGAGAAAGAAGATGAGGATGATGGAGAAGAAAGCAGGAAAATGAAGGTTTTCTCTTAGTGTTGTGAAGATGAGGAGAAATGAACAAAGACAGATGCAGTACTGTCAGCATTTTCCTAATTTGGGGGTCAGAAAGCTGAAATGGTGTATTGTGTTAAACTTTGGGGGGCTAATAAACACAAACTCTAATATGAAGTCAATAGTACACAAATAGTACAGTCTATCCTTAGTAAAAATATCCCTCATTAACAAAGGAAAATTATATAGTTCATAAATACATTAGAATGCAGGATATTCATAAATTAAAGTAACATTTTTTACTTGGCTGGCCGGCTAAGGGGGTCCTGTGTAATTATCTTTCTGGGGGCCCAGAATCCCTAGCTATGCCCCCTGTCCTGGCTCATCAGACTGGTCCTCAACATGGACTTGTACCGCTCCAGGATAGTCGACCTCTACGCTGAGCTGAAAGCCCTCAGATGTCATGGTATGTTTCTAGAATAATCCTTTAAAAATGCAGTCATAGCCACCCATGTTGTGTGATGTTGTTAACCTTATAACTTTTGTTGCTGCAGTCTTCAACCTGGCCCAAACCACCAAGATGATGGACAATGGGGGGACCTTGTCATCTAAATCCATCTTGAGGGAAAACCAAAGGTGGAGGCTCCCTCATTCAGTAAACAGGGTGTTCAGGCCAGTGAGAGCCACTGTGACACCACAAGCTTCCTCAGCAGCATCATGCAGTTCTGTCACAGCAGCTCTGACAGGAAAAGGCTGGCCTAAAGCCCTCGCTCTAAAGAGGAAAGCTGACCAGGTCTGTCAGTCCATGCTTCTGATTAGGATATGTTATTATCAAACTGTTTGTCTGTATTTGGTGATAGATGCAAGTTTGCTTGTTTACATGCTGGGACTAAAATGAGATGAAAACAGCTGATGTTATAGTGATGCATGAAGCAGCTGCTTTTAGCTGAGATTCTCCTTCAAAAGTCTGAAAACTAAGCATGTTTAAGAAGGGTTGAACACTTTACACTTCCAGTTTTGTGGTGGCTGTTTCCTGGTTGGATGCAGTCACTTTTTGAAATCCACATGGGATGCTAAGCAACCTCAGCAGCCTCCAGAGAGTTCCAGAAACACCAGCAAGAAATAGGCCTGCATACAAGCAACAGCTTTAAACAACAGAGAGACATGTTTACACCTCTGTTTCTGTATGGATCTGATAGGAATGCACCATATTATCAGCAGATATCAACATTTCTGCCAATATTTACTACTAATATTTGAACTCTAATAATCTGCCTAAATCAGCTGTAAATATTATAAACAAATAAGTGAGAGGAGTTTTAGTCTGGACCAACAGACCTTTGTAAGCAGAAGTCTTTTTCTTTATTCATCATTCCTTACACTTCAAAGTTTGTTTGAAGGACTGAAATGTGTTCATGAACCTACTTTAGTTTAGTTAACCCACTTTGTTTAAATACATTTTCAGTCAATAATATCATTCATTTCATATTTTGGCATCTCAAACCCTAAAAATGTCAGGTGGTGTGACTGTCTGAGTAAATGAACAGATTACTGACTCCATTAAAAATGACATTTGAATGGTGAGAAACTCAAATTAGAATATTCTGGCATTATTTTATGGCTGAAATCTTTGAAACAATCAAATGTGATAAAAATGGATCAATTTAAAGTTAGTAAGCTCATAGAATAAACTTTTGTCTCAGAATTTGCAAGTTTTTAAATGTCAGGGTGGCACAACCGTAATCAGGGGATTTTTATTTTGAAATAAAGTGATACAAACAGATTTTAGCTCCTTTTAACTCCAGCTGACACTCATGGCAGAGTGAAATGGTTTACAGAGCCTTTAACTTCTGCACACTCTTCCTTTCTTTTCTAACCTGCTCCATACAGCAGACATCCTCATGCACAGTTTTCAGAGTGAGACTGAGTGAAAATAGAGCTGCATGGCTGTTCTATTTTTCAGCCACTAGAGGGCAGTGAAGCCTTTCTGCTGGCCTTTAACTCAAACTGTAGGAGGAGACAGACACTCAGACACTGTTCACTTGGTGACAGCCAACCTGATGCAGATTAGAGTTAAGGGAGCATCTCTACTCCCTGCTTGAAATGGATTTCACTGGAAAAATGAATTCTTTTGACACTTAATGCACTGATTTGCATTCCAGATGATAGTGGCATTTACTGATTGATGCTTTTGTGATGCCACAGCATCCCAGAGCTGATTTTTTTTCACCATTTAGAAGCTCAATTCCTACTAAGTTCTCTTTCTAATAAAATCAAACAAATGTTGTCCTGCTTGTTTAAACACAGACTTCTGTTGTAAATGAAACTCAAAATGTTGAATTAAAAAGGTTTTCCATAACTTTCAGGCACTGGTGGAATTATCTTTTTAACTTTTTAAATGTCAAAATTATTTATCATAAGTTTTTTTTTTTTTTTTTTTTTTTCATATTTTATTCCTGGTGAAATGAGGTTGACAGTTTCTGGTTTAAAGGTGACCCTGTTAGGCCCTCAGGTCAGACCTGAATCCAGAATCCGGCCCCTGCTGTGATTGAGTCTGACACCCCTGCTCTACGTGGACTAATTTGACAAAGTGTCTTCTTTGGAGCCTTTCTTACAGTGGCCCTGAGAGCTCACAGCACTGCAACTTAAGAAAACACATGCAAAAAGACAAAACCCAAGCAAATTAAGAAAACATCTTCATCAATTTGACAACACATGCGCAACATTAAGAAAACGCGCTGCAAAGACCACAACACAACACATTAGAAAAACGCGCTGCAAATAGACCGCAACACAACACATTAGAAAAACGCGCTGCAAATAGACCGCAACACAACGGAAGTGTTTCCAGAGGACACTTAAAAGTGATGCACACGTTCGGACACGCTTATTGATGTTGTTGACCATAGATATGGATACGTAGATGACGCGTCCACAGCTATTAAACGTAGCCGCTGTGCATCTGCTGGTCTGCCATCTTGGAACAGGCGGGATTAGTGAACATTCAATATAAACAAGCCTACTTCGCCTGTAAAATCTGCCCTACCTTGCTTAATCCTGAACCAATCTACATGAAATTTGTTTTGTTATAAAGCTGAAAGCTTGAACATCATACTGACTACTTACTGGAGTTAAATCGAGGTACTTATTGTGGGTCTGATCAACTTTAAATTTAAAAAAATCCTATTATGTCTATGATGTGTACAGGGAACATCGAGTAATTGAATATTTAGGATCTATAATTAGATAGTTTTTGTTTCTCCAAATAGATTTATATAGATTATTTCTCTCCCTCTCATCTTGCAACTGGTCTTTACTCTAGGCTACATGCAGGCATACACTGTGAGTCATCACGCCTTTTCTCACCTGATGATTTTTGAGTTTGCAGTACATATTAGCCATGTGAGGACACAACAGCCGATCTCGGCTTAATTACTCATGCAGGGGATGAATTTCTGACTTAAACACCCGCAGAGCTAGCAGATTCCAGTAACATTTTCTGAGCCGATCATCAGATAGGAGGCAGAGAGAGAGAGCCACATGAGGAAAACTAAAGTCTCAACGGGTAAAAGTCCCGACGAGTCACGTGATTTCTGATTTCTCATGATTTTCTTCTTTATGGTACAACAAAAAGTGGCAAAACAAAGAAGGAAAGACCAAAGTTAAAGCTGAATGTTCCTGGCTTCTTTGATCATCTTTATGTTGTCTAAAAAGCCTAAATCAAACTGATACTCACACTGTCTGTACAGCGCGGTGCACACTGACTCTCTCTCTCTGCGGTGCATATAATAATGCTTATCGTCAAAACGAGAGAATTTTCCTTCATTTAAGTCAAATACCAGTCATCTGATGACTGATTTATTGGTTTGTGGGACAGCAGAAAATTAAGGCAAACATATTTTTGGAGTGGGCGATAAGAACTGCGTGCTTTACTAACGCCAAAAAATTTTATATCACCTAGTTGTATATTTTAAGTATTGTATTTAATGACATTAAAATAACTCTGAGTAAAAAAAAAAAAAAAACTTAAAGCCAGGAGGTGCTTTCTGCCAGCAACATTAAAATGACCAGTCTGACTTTTAACAATCAGATGATGGTCAGTATTACACATAGTGAAAGATTCCACATTTACTTCCAAAACAGCAGGTGCACCGTATTTTAAATAAGGTAACAACTTTTAATAAACAACCCGGTCGGAAGTCCTGTACATATTTAAAGTCAGACCACTACCATCAGAGGGAGAAACCCATTGTATCTGTGGGTGTCAGCACAGGAAGTTGGCTTTTTCAATGCTGTCTGCCCATATAACTCTGTTGCACTCTCACTCTTTTGCCCACGCCAAGATGGTGGCCCCACAGACGTACCGTTAAATAGCGAATGCGTCATCTACGTCTTGACATCTATGTTGTTGACATGGATTTTGAGTTACAGTGGTGTTGGAAAATGAGATAAAAAGTAAGTGTTTTTGATTAATTTTAACATTGTGATCACATGATTCAGATATTAACCTTTTGCAGTGATCTGCTGTTAAACTATCGTTAGCCTTTTGCTTTTAATTAGCCTGCCATTTCTCATAACCTGATGAAATAATACACACGGTTAATTCACTGTAAAACCATAGACTGTATATAGTGTGAAACCATGTCAGCAAAACCCACCGGTAGTTTAACTTACTTGTCCCCTATTAAGGGTTCTGACAGTAACTATAGCCAGCTAACAGCGTGTTTCACACTATATACAGTCTATGGTTTCACAGTGAATTAACCAGACAATATACTGTATACTAATATGGATTTCATCTAGTATTGCCCAGCCCTAATAAAGCCCTAGAATTCACCCACATTAACGATGCATATATATATGTATATATACAGTTGAAACCAGAAGTTTATATATACGATATAAAAAGGCACATAAACTTTTTTTCTCACTGTATAACATTAAATCAGATTGAACTTTTCCTGTTTTTGGTCAATTAGGATTACCAAAATTATTTCTATATGCTAAATGCCAGAATAATGACAGAGATCATTTTTTGGACATTTTTTTATTATTTTCTTGAGAGTCAGAAGTGAAACAGATGCAAAATTTCAATAAATTGCATATATCTAAAATGTTCTAAGATGTTCACTGTAATAAAATACGTTAAACACATACAGTGTATGCTTGGAGCTCAGCTAATCCTACTGCTGTACAAAGAGTCACAGAAATTACACACACAGCGTCATCGGAGCTGTTGAACTCAACTTTAAACTACGCCAAATGAGCACAGCCACTTGTATAGTTTAACAAAATGGCACCGTTACTGAGCGGTAAACTACAAATGAAACACTGAATGATAAATACATGCATTAAACATTACTTACTCTCTGCTACTGGCTACTAGTCCAAGCAATTGAAAAAACAAACATTCCTTTTTTTTTAAAAAAGATCTGCTTTACGTTCACTCCAGTAAAGTGGGGTACTCATAAGGATTTTTTAACTCTTAAGAAATTTTTTTTATCTGTTAGGGACCCCACACATGAAGATAAAAATCAGGCATTAAAACGTTTTGATCGTACTGTGGGTGGTGTGCTCTGATAATGTCAACATAGCAAACCACACACACCATGATTCTGTCCCACCACCAATCTAGAATCTCGTCCTCCAAGCCAGAAATGTCACGTGATCACATGTGATCTAACAAAAACGACAAAGAGGAAACATAGCAACAATCCATAGCAACAACCAGAAAACACAGCACGCAACATGAAGGAGGACAAATAAGAACAGGGAATGATGGTGTTCTTGGGACTATTTTTAACGGAAAAGTCACAAACTAAGAAAAAAAAAGAGAAGACTGTGGAAATCCTGGAGACAGCGCGAACACGGAGTTTATAGTCTACTGGGCGAGCTAGACGTGAGTTGTTGTCAGAGACATATATGTATAGATGCATATAATGTCTATGGTCATTGCCTGTCAGCTCGCTCCTTGATTGGCTATATTCCGTTCCACATCACAATTCACAGAGTCAGGACTCGGGAGTCGTCGGCTTGCCCCACACACGAGGATTTTTGGTCATAAATATTGAACAAGTTTAACATTTACGATTGTCGGCCCTGACAGTTTTCGGAGCCAATTATCGGGACAAATTCACTCTTAACACACCTCAGACCACAGGGTAATCTTATAGGATAATCTTATAAGACCTAAGATAATCAGGCGTTTGCCGTACTTGGTCAGGAAGGGGGAAATTCAGGACTAAAACAGCCCTATTATATGTATGTGTGTTCCCCGCTTTACTTGCACTTACTGAACATCTATTCTCACTGAAACTCAAAGGAAACTTAGCACGCTGCTACACGTCTTGACTAAGAGCTAGAAACGTATGTTTACAAAACCGTACAAAACTGTAACTCCTGTTTAAAAATCACAAAGGACTTTCACAGTACGTTTATGCCATATATAACCAGCAAGAGCATGAAAGAAATCTTTATATTACCTGTGGAACAATAGAGGACGAGACTTAACGTCTTTCTCATGGCAGCTTGTTTAATGACTGAGCTGCGCATGTGCAGATCTTGTTACCCAGTCTCTCTAAGCTATCCACAGTGGTGCAGTAGTGCCATCTCCTGGACGAAAAGTTTAACACTATGTACAAATCCTAAAATGAGCTGGAGTCCTTCTGAATTTATAACAAAAAATAGAGGGGTGTCTTGTTTTCAGTCAATATGTTAAATTTCAGTTTTCAACCTGCTACATTACTATGACTGTAACTATGTACCTTTAGCAATAACGTTTCTGAACACATACCCCGTTATTCTTGTGGCGGGGAATACGTAGCTATATTTAGCCAGAGTTATTTATGGCTATGGCTCTAAATCTTGTGATGTATCACCAAATAAAAATAACGCTGTCAGACTAAGAGCAGCAAAGTGCCTAGATTTGATGGGCTTTATACTTAAAAACATTTAAATAAAGCATTTTGCACCTGTAGATGTTTGACACCTAAATCTAACAGGGCTTTAGCTGCCTGTGGTTGTCATTCAGCTGCTCTGACTTTCTTTGACTGTTCAGCGCAACATTACATTTAACCTTCTGGTTGACGAAGGGTCTCCGTTTTCAGATTAAAAGCATCAGCGGTCCCGTTTTAGTTCTGCTTAGACCTTCTTCTACGGCTATTTTAAGTGAAGTAACCAAATAACACCCACACATTTCTCAATATAGCAATATTTAATATTTAGCAATATTTACTCTTTGTGGCCTTTGCCCTGGCGTATATTGTAGCTAGCATGGCTAAAGTTATAGCAACTACCTTCTGTTAGCTTTACCAAACACAGACAACTTTGTTCGAACAATGGAAAATATGTAGATATGGATTAACCTTATCCAACCAAAGTCATTTATTACCCTGGCTTTGAATGTACTTATTTCCCGCTTCAAAAATCAAGCTAGCCCAGTCACCAAAGATAGCCACTAACATGGAGTAGGTTAGAACCACTATAAGCCTAGCTTAGCAACTTTACAGATTTCCATCTTATTTTTACACACATTAGAAAGCTAACGGTCATAAATGGTAACGTCATTACATGAAAAACTTTACTTACAGGTGGCTCCAGGTCAGACGGCATCCCGTCTACTCTCTGCTCTCCGGCCAGGCAAGAGTGAAAAGAGCGCAAGGATCCAGTGGTTCAAAAAGTCAAATGGCGTGATGTGATTGGTCGTCGAAAAAGCAGCCGTTAATGTTTTTTTATTTGATATATTTTCAGAAGCATATATATTCATTTTTATTAATAAATTGATTTGTTCTAGAGCTTTTTGTGTGCTATCATGTAAAATATGTTTGTAGTTTTTTTTACAACAACAAAAAACCGCCCTCCCTCAGGAAATGACACATGTACTGTGTCAATCAGGTGTCAGTCGATCCAGAGGCATAATACACAAAAATTACACATTATCTACACAACGTGTCAAAATGCTGTTAACACAACCATGTGTGTTGTTTTTTGACACATCTGTTCTTGTAGTGTATGGTTGATTCTCTTCACCAGACAGGATCTCTCTTGGTAGAAGGGCTTGTTGACAGTTATAGCCGATTAGAAGACCCACTTCACAATCCAGCGATGGTGGAATCTTGTTTGCAAGTTGTTTGAGATGAGGCCATTTAAGAGCTGTTGCGGAAGTTCGAATGTGTGACCTGTCTGCTGGAATGAACTCTTGTGTAAAAAGTGGTGGTAACTGGATCCTTTTCTCTAAGCTGTATCCTATACTTGCAGGTTTGTCAGCCTCTGACAGTGTATGACTGTTGACTTTGTAGACATTGTAGATAGCTGTAAATGGACATTTTCCTTGTTAGTGTCGAGGTCTTGGGCCACTTCGTCCAAGATGAAGGTTGTGTCACTTTGCATGTCTAAGAGTGCATAGACGAGTACTTCTTTATCTGGCTGTTTTGTGGATGAGACCCAGACTGGTACGATTGAGGAT